>NC_140994.1:244710947-244789782 GCF_052327205.1 Somniosus microcephalus | reverse complement strand
AGAGCGGGAGGGGGAGGGGGGAGAGAGCTGGTGGGGGAGGGGAGAGAGAGCGGGTGGGGGAGGGGAGAGAGAGCGGGAGGGGGAGGGGAGAGAGAGCGGGTGGGGGAGGGGAGAGAGAGCCGGTGGGGGAGGGGGGAGAGAGGGGGAGGGGAGGGAGAGGGGGAGGGGAAGTGGAGAGAGAGGGGGAGGGGAGGGGAGAGAGAGCGGGTGGGGGAGGGGAGAGAGAGCGGGTGGGGGAGGGGAGAGAGAGCGGGTGGGGGAGGGCAGAGAGAGCGGGAGGGGGAGGGAAGAGAGAGCGGGTGGGGGAGGGGAGAGAGAGGGGTTGGGGGAGGGGAGAGAGAGCGGGAGGGGGAGGGGGGCGAGAGCGGGTGGGGGAGGAGAGAGAGAGCGGGTGGGGGAGGGGAGAGAGAGCGGGTGGGGGAGGGGAGAGAGAGCGGGAGGGGGAGGGGAGAGAGAGCGGGTGGGGGAGGGGAGAGAGAGCGGGAGGGGGAGGGGAGAGAGAGCGGGAGGGGAGGGGAGAGAGAGGGAGGGGGAGGGGAGAGAGAGGGGGAGGGGAGAGAGAGCGGGAGGGGGAGGGGAGAGAGAGCGGGAGGGGGAGGGGAGAGAGAGCGGGAGGGGGAGGGGAGAGAGAGCGGGAGGGGGAGGGGAGAGAGAGCGGGTGGGGGAGGGGAGAGAGAGCGGGAGGGGGAGGGGAGAGAGAGCGGGAGGGGGAGGGGAGAGAGAGCGGGTGGGGGAGGGGAGAGAGAGCGGGAGGGGAGGGGAGAGAGAGCGGGTGGGGGAGGGGAGAGAGAGCGGGAGGGGGAGGGGAGAGAGAGCGGGAGGGGGAGGGGAGAGAGAGCAGGAGGGGGAGTTAAGAGAGCGGGTGGGGGAGGGGAGAGAGAGCGGGAGGGGGAGTTGAGATAGAGCGGGAGGCGGAGGGGAGAGAGAGCGGGTGGGGGAGGGGAGAGAGAGCGGGAGGGGGAGGGGGAGAGAGCGGGTGGGGGAGGGGGGAGAGAGCGGGTGGGGGAGGGGGAGAGAGGGGGAGGGGGAGGGGAGACAGAGGGGGAGGGGGATGGGAGGGAGCGGGGGAGGTGGAGTGGAGAGAGAGGGGGAGGGGAGGGGAGAGAGAGCGGGAGGGGGAGGGGAGAGAGAGCGGGTGGGGGAGGGGAGAGAGAGCGGGAGGGGGAGGGGAGAGAGCGGGAGGGGGAGGGGAGAGAGAGCGGGAGGGGGAGGGGAGAGAGAGCGGAAGGGGGAGGGGAGAGAGAGCGGGAGGGGGAGGGGAGAGAGAGCGGGTGGGGGAGGGGAGAGATAGCGGGAGGGGGAGGGGAGAGAGAGCGGGAGGGGAGAGAGAGCGGGTGGGGGAGGGGAGAGAGAGCGGGAGGGGGAGGGGAGAGAGAGGGGGAGGGGAGAGAGAGCGGGAGGGGGAGGGGAGAGAGAGCGGGTGGGAGAGGGGAGAGAGAGCGGGAGGGGGAGGGGAGAGAGAGCGGGTGGGGGAGGGGAGAGAGAGCGGGAGGGGGAGGCGAGAGAGAGGGGGAGGGGGAGGGGAGAGAGAGCGGGAGGAGGAGGGGAGAGAGAGCGGGTGGGGGAGGGGAGAGAGAGCGGGAGGGGGAGGGGGAGGGGAGAGAGAGCGGGAGGGAGAGGGAGCGGGTGGGGGAGGGGAGCGAGAGCGGGAGGGGAGGGGAGAGAGAGCGGGAGGGGGAGGGGAGCGAGAGCGGGAGGGGAGAGAGAGCGGGTGGGGGAGGGGAGAGAGAGCGGGAGGGGGAGGGGAGAGAGAGCGGGAGGGGGAGGGGAGAGAGAGCGGGTGGTGGAGGGGAGAGAGAGCGGGAGGGGAGGGGAGAGAGAGCGGGAGGGGGAGGGGAGAGCGAGCGGGTGGGGGAGGGGAGAGAGAGCGGGAGGGGGAGGGGAGAGAGAGCGGGAGGGGGAGGGGAGAGAGAGCGGGAGGGGGAGGGGAGAGAGAGCGGGAGGGGGAGTGGAGAGAGAGCGGGAGGCGGAGGGGAGAGAGAGCGGGTGGGGGAGGGGAGAGAGAGCGGGAGGGGGAGAGAGCGGGTGGGGGAGGGGAGAACGAGCGGGAGGGGGAGGGGAGAGAGCGGGAGGGGGAGGGGGGAGAGAGCGGGTGGGGGAGGGGGGATAGAGCGGGTGGGGGAGGGGGGAGAGAGCGGGTGGGGGAGGGGGGAGAGAGCGGGTGGGGGAGGGGAGAGAGAGCGGGTGGGGAGGGGAGAGAGAGCGGGTGGGGGAGGTGAGAGAGCGGGTGGGGGAAGGGAGAGAGAGCGGGTGGGGGAGGTGAGAGAGCGGGTGGGGGAAGGGAGAGAGAGGGGGTGGGGGAGGGGGGAGAGAGCAGGTGGGGGAGGGGGAGAGAGCGGGTGGGGGAGGGGGGAGAGAGCGGGTGGGGGAGAGCGGGTGGGGAGGGGGTAGAGCGGGTGGGGGAGGGGGGAGAGAGCGGGTGGGGAGGGGGGAGAGAGCGGGTGGTGGAGGGGGGAGAGAGCGGGTGGGGGAGGGGGGAGAGAGAGCGGGTGGGGGAGGGGGGAGAGAGCGGGTGGGGGAGGGGGGAGAGAGAGCGGGTGGGGGAGGGGGGAGAGAGCGGGTGGGGGAGGGGGAGAGAGGGGGAGCGGGAGGGGAGACAGAGGGGGAGGGGAGGGAGAGGGGGAGGGGGAGAGGGTAGAGAGCGCGGGAGGGGGAGGGGAGAGAGAGGGGATGGGGAGTATGAGCGGGTGGGGGAGGGGAGAGAGAGCGGGTGGGGGAGGGGAGTTCGTTGCAAGGGTCTGGTTCAGCCTCAGACAGTGGTCAAGGAGGGGATGGAGTTGGTGGCCAGGATGCAGAGTTGTTGACAATTTCCAGAGACGATGGCTTGAGTCTTCACAGTGTTTAACTGGAAAAAATTCTGATTCTTTCATAACTGGATTCCAGTTAAGCCATCTGACAACACAGTGGCAATGGAGGGGTCAAGCGAGGAGGTGGAGAGGTAGAGCCAGGTACCATCGGTGTACATCTGGAAACGGAGCCTGTTTCTGTGGATGTCGATCAGTTGACTTCAGTTTTTCTCGGGCTCCTTGATGCCACACTCGGTCAAATTCTGCCTTGATCCGGGGCAGTCACTCTCACCTCACCTCAGGAATTCAGCTCCTTGGTCCATGTTTGGACTAAGGCTGTAATGAGGTCGGGAGCTGAGCGGTCTTGGCAGAACCCAAATTGGGCATCAGTGAGCAGGTGCCTCTTGATAGCACTGTCAATGACACCTTCCATCACTTTGCTGATGATTGAGAGTAGACTGATTGGGGAGAGGGGGGCGGTAATTGGCCGGGTTGGATTTGTCCTGCTTTTTGTGGACAGGGAATACCAAGGCAGTTTTCCACATTGTCGGATAGATGCCAGTGTTGTCACTGTACTGGAACAGCTTGGCTAGAGGCGCGGCTAGTTCTGGAGCACAAGTGTTCAGCACGATAGCCGGGATGTTGTCCGGGCCCATTGCCTTTGCTGTATCCAGTGCACTCAGCCGTTTCTTGATATCACGTGGAGTGAATCGAATTGGCTGAAGACTGGCTTCTATGATGGTGGAGACCTGAGGAGTAGGCCGATAGGGATCATCCACTCGGCACTTCTGGCTGAAGATGGTTGCAAACGCTTCAGCTGTGTCTTCTGCACTCACGTGCTGGGCTCCACCATCATTGAGGATGGGAATATTAATGGAGCCTCCTCCTGCTAGTTGTTTAATGATCCACCACCTTTCAAGACTGGATGTGGCAGGACTGCAGTGCTTTGATCTGATGATTGTGGGATTGCTAAGCCCTTTCTATAACATGCTGCTTGTGCTTTTTTAAGCATGCATGTAGTCCTGTGTTGCAGCTTCCCCAGGTTGGCACTTCATTTTTAGCTACGCCTGGTGCTGCTCCCAGCATGCTCTTCAACACTGCTTATTGAACCAGTGGTAGAGTGAGGGATATGCCGGGCCATGAGGTTACAGATTGTGGTGGAATACAATTCTGCTGCTGGTGGCCCACATTGCCTCATGGATGGCCAGTTTTGAGCTGCTAGATCTATCCTATTTAGCACAGTGGTAGTGCCACACAACACGATGGAGAGTGTCCTCAGTCACTGCTACCAATACTGTCATGGACAGATGCACCTGTGACAGGTAGAGTGGGGAGGATGAGGTCAAGGGCCCAGACTCGCAGTCATGTCTTTCAGGAGATGGACATTGAAGTCTTGCTACTCTCATTGCTTCACGTTAAATGGTGTTCAACATGGAGGAGTACTGATTCATCAGCTGAGGGGTAATCAGCAGCAGGTTCCCTTGCCATGCTTGATCTGAAGCCATGTGATTTCGTGGGGTCTGGGGTTAATGTTGAGGACTCCCAGGGCCACTCCTTCCCGACTATATCGCACTGTGCTGCCACCCCTGGACATACCCAGAGATGGTGATGGAGGAGTTGGGGACATTGGCTGAAAGGTCTGATGGCAGTTCAGGACATTAGTGAACCACGTGGGGTTTTACCACAATTATAGCTGTTTATTTATTTAACTGAATTTAAATTCCCAGCTGCCGTGGTGGGATTTGATTTGTCGCTCCACCGACATCACGAATACAGATGATCTTGTCATTATCACATTGTTATTTGTCGGAGCTTGCTGGGCGCAAATTTGTTGTCGCTTTTCCTACATTATAACAGTGACTACACTTTAAAATTATTTCATTGGCTGTAAAGCGCTTTGGAACTTCCTGAGGTGGTGAAAGGCGCTATAGAAATGCAAGTTCTATATTTATTTCCCTTTTGTAACAGTTTCTCTGTGGCCAGGAGGTGCATGAATTGTCCTTAATGCTGCTGCCGCTCCTCGGCTTTGTCCCTCCACTGCATTTTCCTGTCACCGCCCCCCCCCCCCCCCCCCCCCTTTCGGTTCACTTGCCTCCAGGGAGGATTTGGCGGATTTCCTGTCTCCCGCCTCCCTCCTCAAGGATCACCGAGCACCTTCCCACGCTCCAAATCCGTGGGCAACTCGCCAGCAATATTGTACTGAAGCCCAACCCTGAGAATGGATTGGGCCTCTGACCAATTTCATGGAGCGAGCAGTGGGCTCACTGACTCACTGCCTGCCCGATCAATGGGGTCACTCAAAAACCCAACCTCGCTCAATCCAAACTGCCTTTTCACCCTCCCTTTTCTCAGTTTGAGGCTATCCCTACTCTGTTGTAGACTCTGTGACTGTGTTAAACCTGTGGATGTTTATCTTCTCTCTGCGGTTTAGGATCTTGAATAATTCAGTAAGATCACCCCAAGCCCTCCCTTATCCAGAGCAAAGACTCCTGACTTCCAGACTAGACACGGACATCAGTGATCATTTAATCCGGGGTCTGGGAGCCGGTTTAAGCTCTTCACATCTGGGTTTATAAATCAGGAAAAGGAATATAAGAGTTTTACCGGGGTTAATGGCGTCTATCATTTCTCTCCACGCTGTGTACTGTAAAGGGCCGTTGAACTTTCCGATAGACAGGGCGCCATCTGCTACTGACAATACTTGACCTTCCTCACTAATCCTGTAAATATTGAACAGTTGATGTTATAAATCGACATTTAACATTTTTCTGAGTTATTTTACCAAACTGTGCAGAGTTTTAGTAAAGTGCATGTCCTACCTCCTCTTCCGACAAACTTCCTCCTGAAATAAATAAAACACAAACAGTGAGGAGGATAGTAAAAGACTTCAGGAGGACACAGACAGGCTGGTGAAATGAGCAGACACAGGGCAGGTAGAATTTAACACAGAGAAGTGTGAAGTGATGCATTTTGGAAGGAAGAATGAGGAGAGGCAAAATAAACTAAATGGTACAATTTTAAATATGGTACAGGAACAGAGAGACCTGGGGGATCACATTCACAAATCGCCGAGATAATTGGCAAAATAAGAGAGTGGGGATTTTTTAAACAATGACTTGTGATGATCTGGAATGCACTGACCGACAGGGTGGAGGAAGCAGATTCCATAGTGATATACACTTGAAAAGGAAAACATTGCAGGGCTATGGAGAAAGAGCAGGGGGAGTGAGTCTAATTGGTTGCTCTTTCAAAAAGCCAGCACAGGGAAGATGAGCCGAATTGTCTCCTTCCGTGCTGTCGGGTTCGATCATTCTATGTAGTTTGAAAAGCCTGATTTGTGTGTCAGATACTGGAACTCAACATCAGTGTCACTCACAGACACAGTGACTCTCACACCCACCGCACCAGACACACCCACACACTCACAACATCGAACTGTAACTGGATTGCAATCTGAGTGCCAGATAAATATTAAACTTGAGCAATACGGAAATAATTACTAACAAAACATGAAGATCAGGACAACCCATTTCCGGGAGGTTGCAGGTATTTCCGGGAATCTGCAGACAGCGCGGGAGCCGGTTAGTTCAGTGACAACAGCAGAACCGCCCGGAATAGACAAAACAATCGGTTTAAATCAGTTCCGAATTATTCAGCAAATGCTGCATTTATTTCAGTTATCATCCGTTATTTTGTGACTGTGTGAAGTTTCACTGAACTGACCCGCAATATAATCCTCACCTTCAGAAATGTCAGCCCGTCTTTTTGCTCCATCTGTTTCTGCAACTTTGAGAGTTTCTCCTGAACAGAATTTAAATTCTCTTGAATTTCTCGGAGGTTTTTCTCCATTGTTTTTAGAATCTGACAGTGATACAAAGTTATATAGTCACACAATAACAGACAATTCCCAACTCCCTGTCATGAACTAACACTACATTGTCACTAAATTGGCCTCTTCGGTTCCCTGCTCCGTTACCGTATTTACTATTACGCTGTTGCAAAGTTATATATCGCACATTAAGATTCCTAATCCCTGATAACAACGGAAAATGCTGGAAACACTCAGCAGATCAGGCAGTATCAGTGGAGGAAAAAACAGAACGTTTCAGGTCGGTGACCTTTCGTCAGAACTGGAAAGTGTTGGAGATTTAACAATCTGTAAGCAAGTACAGAGCCAGGGGAAGGGGGAGGGGTGGGCGCGCTGGGAAATAACAACAGGGAGGGTCTGTGATAGGGTGGGGGGGCAGGAGTGAATAAATGTCAAAAGGGATGATGGTGCAAAGCAAAATAGGGTGTTAATGGGACAAGTAAAGAAACAAAAGGTGGGTCCAGAGGAGGTGTGAACGGTTCCAGCTGATGTGCCTCAATAAATCCGAGACTCGATGTTAGCGAAACAAAACAAGGCTTTTATTGACTTAGAAGGTAACACACAGAGGAGAATGTATCTTCCATCCAGAGGTCTGCCATAGATACATAGATACATAGAAGATAGGAGCAGGAGTAGGCCATTCGGCCCTTCGTGCCTGCTCCGCCATTCGATGAGATCATGGCTGATCCTTTAATTCAGTATCCCGTCCCCGCCTTCTCTCCGTAACCCTTAACCCCTTTTGCCCGTAGAAATATATCTAATTCCCTCTTAAATATATTTAATGAGCTGGCGTACACTGCCCTCTGTGGCAATGAGTTCCACAGGTTCACCACTCTCTGAGTGAAGAAATTCCCCCTCATCTCTGTCCTAAATGGTTTAGCCCTTATCCTTAAATTATGTCCTCTAGTTCTGTTCTCACCCGCCAAGGGAAACATTCCTTCTGCATCCAGTCTGTCTAGACCTGTCAGAATTTTATACACTTCTATGAGGTCCCCTCTCAATCTTCTAAACTCCAGTGTGTACATCCCTAAACTACATAGTCTCTCCTCATAGGTCATTCCCGCCATTCCTGGTATCAGCCTGGTGAATCGCCGCTGCACCCCCTCCATGGCAAGAACATCCTTCCTCAGATGAGGCGACCAAAACTGTACACAGTACTCGAGGTGTGGTCTCACCAGTGCCCTGTACAGCTGCAGCAAGGTATCCCTGTTCCTGTATTCTAACCCTTTTGCTATGAAGGCCAGCATACCGTTTGCCTTCTTGACCGCCTGTTGCACCTGCATGCTCGCCTTCAGTGACTGGTGTACAAGAACACCCAGGTCTCTCTGTACTTCCCCCTCTCCCAATCTATTGCCATTTAAATAATAATTTGCCCTCCCGTTCCTGCACCCAAGGTGGATAACTTCGCACTTGTCCACATTATAGTGCATCTGCCATTTATCCGCCCAATCGCCCAGTCTGTCCAAATCGCTCTGGAGCTTCCTGGTCTCTTCCTCTGAGCCCACCCCCCCTCCTAGTTTAGTGTCGTCTGCAAATTTGGAAATGCTGCATCCGACTCCCTGATCCAGGTCATTAATGTAAATTGTGAACAGCTGGGGGCCCAGGACAGATCCCTGTGGTACCCCACTTGTTACTGCCTGCCATTCAGAAAATGAGCCGTTTATTCCAACTCTCTGTTTTCTATCTGACAGCCAGTTCCCTATCCACGCCAAAACTTTCCCCTTTATCCCATGAGCCTCAATTTTCCATGCTAATCTTTTATGTGGGACCTTATCGAAGGCCTTTTGGAAGTCCAGGTACACCACATCTACTGGCTCTCCCCCATCTATTCTACCAGTTACTCCCTCAAAAAATTCCAATAGATTAGTCAAGCACGATTTACCCTTTGTAAATCCATGTTGACTCTGTCCTATCCTGTCCCCATTTGCTAAGTGCTCCGCTATTTCATCCTTAATGATGGACTCCAGCATTTTGCCCACAACTGATGTAAGGCTTACAGGTCTGTAATTACCTGCTTTTTCCCTACCCCCCTTTTTGAATAGTGGGGTAACGTTAGCTACCCTCCAATCCATCGGCACTGTTCCCGAGTCTAATGAATTCTGAAAAATCATCCTTAGTGCATCCGCTATCTCTAGGGCCACCTCCTTCAGTACCCTAGGATGCATGTTATCAGGCCCTGGGGATTTGTCCACCTTCAATCCCTTTAGCTTCCTTAACACCATATCCTTAGAGATATTGATTTGCGTCAGTTCCTCCTTTGCCAATGTCCCTATTTTTCCCGATATCCCAGGGAGGTTTTTTGTGTCTTCCTTCGTAAAGACTGACCCAAAGTATGTATTTAGTTGATCTGCCATTTCCTTATTTCCCATTATATATTCCCCCGTATCTGACTGCAATGGACCAACTTTGGTTTTCACCAGTCTTTTCCTTTTGATATATTTATAAAAGCTTTTGGAGTTAGTTTTTATATTTTCCGCCAGCTTGTTTTCGTAAGCTATTTTGCCCCTCTTGATCATGCCCTTTGCCCTCCTTTGCTCTATCTTAAACTGTTCCCAATCTTCCGCTCTGGCGCTTTTTTTGGCTATTTTATACGCCCTATCTTTGGATTTTATGCTGTCTCTAATTTCCCCTGTTATCCACGGTTGAGTCACCTTTTTAGATTTCCTTTTATGCCAGATTGGTATAAACAATTTTTGCAATTTTGTCATTCTATCTTTAAATGTTTGCCATTGTTTATCTACCTCCAGTCCTCCCAGGAACGTTGTCCAATCAGACCTACTCAGTTCCCGTCTCATGGCATCATAATTCCCCTTGTTTAAATTCAGGACCTTAGTCTCTGAGTCAATTTCTTCGCTCTCCATTTCGAGTGAGAAATCGATCATGTTATGATCGCTCTGACCCAAGGGTCCCCGTACAACAAGATTACTGATTAGTCCCTTCTCATTGCACAGTACCCAGTCCAATATAGCCTGTTCCCGAGTTGGATGTGCTGCAGGCTGGGCCAGCTTACATAGGAGCCAGGTATGGGCGGAGCCCTACACACAGTACAATACAATGGAAATGAAACTGAAACCAACCACAGTCACAGGCAGAGAAATACTAATGAGTGATGAATGGAATATTTCATCACATTCACCCCTTCTATAAATTTAGTCTGTTCGGGGGTTTGATAGTCCTCTGCGACCGACGTGGCTGTTGTGGTGCCGCGGGTGTCGGCTGGGTGTCCCCGGTGGCCTCCTGGGTCTCTGCCGGGGGTGCCGCCAGGGTTGTTGAAGGGGTAGTTGGTGGGGGTACCGTTGGTCGATGTTCTTCCGGGGGTGATGAAAGAGTAGTGGGTGGGTAAGAGTTGCTGTGGTCGTTGTTGCTGCTGTTGTCGTGGTTGTTGTCGTTACCGGCTGGGGCGACATCTTTTATGGACACGGTGTCCTCCCTTCCGTTGGCGTGCCGGACATACGCGTATTGGGGGTTGGCGTGGAGTAGGTGCACTGACTCCACGAGAGGGTCCGTCTTGTGGCCCCTCACATGCCTTCGCACGAATACCGGACCTGGGGTGGAGAGCCATGACGGCATGGATACGCCTGAGGTGGATTTCCGGGGAAAGACAAACATTCGCTCGTGAGGCGTGGCATTAGTGGCAGTACACAATAGCGACCGTATCGAATGGAGCACATCTGGGAGGACTTCCTGCCAGCGGGAGATAGGGAGGCCTTTGGTCCTTAGAGCTAGAGTGACTGCTTTCCATACTGTCCCGTTCTCTCGCGCCACCTGGCCGTTACCCTGGGGGTTGTAGCTGGTGGTACGGCTCGTGGCGATCCCCCTGGACAGCATGTACTGGCGTAGCTCTTCACTCATGAAGGACGCCCCCTATCCGTATGGATGTAGCTCGGCATACCGAACAGGCAGAACAGGCTGTTGAGGCATTTAATGACCGTGGCGCTGGTCATGTCTGGGCAGGGGAAGGCGAATGGGAAATGAGAGTATTCGTCCACAATGTTCAGGAAGTAAACATTGCGGTCGACGGACGGGAGGGGGCCCTTGAAATCTAAGCTGAGCCGCTCAAAGGGCCGTGTAGCTTTGATTAAGTGGGCTCTATCTGGGCGGTAGAACCGAGGCTTGCACTCAGCGCAAGTGCGACAGTTCCTGGTCAGGGACCGAACTTCCTCAATTGAGTAGGGTAAGTTGCGGGACTTTATGAAGTGGAACAGCCGCGTGACCCCTGGGTGGCAGAGGTCATTGTGGAGGGTCTGTAGCCGATCCCCGGTGGCGCTGGCACACATCCCTCGTGAGAGGGCGTCGGGGGATTCATTAAGGGCCCCTGGCCGGTAAATGATGTCATAATCGAAGGTGGAGAGCTCGATCCGCCACCTAAGAATCTTATCATTTTTAATCTTCCCCCTCTGTTTATTATTGAACATAAACGCTACCGACCGCTGGTCGGTAAGTAGGGTGAAGCGTTTGCCGGCTAGGTAGTGGCGCCAGTGGCGCACTGCCTCCACGATGGCTTGGGCCTCCTTTTCTACGGAGGAGTGTCTGATCTCGGGCCCTTGGAGGGTCCTCGAGAAGAAAGCTACGGGCCGCCGCGCCTGGTTGAGGGTGGCCGCCAAGGCAAAGTCAGACGCATCACTTTCCACTTGAAAGGGAGTGTTCTCGTCCACTGCCTGTAGCGTGGCCCGCTCAATATCCTGCTTAATGCTTTTGAAGGCGGCATGGGCCTCAGCAGAGAGCGGAAAAGAGGATGCTTTCAAGAGGGGGCGGGCTTTGTCGGAGTAAACCGCCTGTCCTCCCAGCTGTACCTCCTGCCATTGGGAATAATAAGAAAATAACCCCAGGCACCTTTTCAGGGCTTTGGGAGTGTTGGGCAGGGGCAGCTCCCGTAGGGGACGCAATCGGTCGGGGTCTGGTCCAATTTCCCCATTCTCCACCACGCTGCCTAGTATGCAGAGGCGCGTGGTGTTGTAAACGCACTTGTCCTCGTTGTAGATGAGGTTGAGTTTTTGTGCGGTTTTCAGGAACCTCTCGAGGTTCGAGTCGTGATCCTGCTGGTTGTGACCGCAGATGGTGACGTTGTCGAGGTAGAGGAAGGTTGCCTGCAAGTGGTAGTCATCGACCATGCGTTCCATCTCCCTCTGGAAGACCGAGACCCCATTCGTCACCCCAAAGGGGACTCTGAGGAATTGGTAGAGGCGTCCGTTCGCCTCGAAGGCGGTGTACGGGCGGTCCTCTGGTCTGATAGGGAGCTGGTGGTACGCTGACTTGAGGTCGATGGTGGAGAACACCCGGTATTGGGCGATTTGGTTCACCATTTCTGATATGTGGGGTAGCGGGTAGGCGTCTAGTTGGGTGTACCTGTTGATCGTTTGGCTATAGTCAATCACCGTCTGTTTCTTCTCGCTACCCCTTACCACCACCACTTGGGCGCGCCACGGGCTATTGCTGCGTTCAATAATGCGCTCTTTCAGGAGCCTGTCTACCTTGGTCGCGATAAACCGCCTGTCCTCCCAGCTGTACCTCCTGCTTTTGGTCGCTATTGGCCGGCAGTTAGGGGTAAGGTTCGCGAATAGCGAAGGCGGCTTTACCTTCAGGGTAGCCAGACCGCACACTGTGAGGGGCGGCTGGGACCCACCGTAATTGAGCGTGATGCTTTGGTGGTAGCACTGGAAATCCAGGCCCAAGATTACGCTCGCACATAGATTCTTCATGATTAATACTTTAAAATTATCGTATACAGTTCCGTTAACGGACAATTGTACCATGCAGTAACCCATAATGGTCGATGTCTGGGTTTTATCAGCCATAGAGATGGTACCCCGAGTAGGGACCACCTTTAGGGAGAGTTGTTGTACCAGTTCAGGGTGGATAAAACTCTCCGTGCTTCCACTGTCAATTAAACATTTAACCCTGCACCCGCTTACCTCAATGTCCACCATTGATTTGGATAGCGGGTGCGGCCTGGTCTGGTCCACTGTGACCGATGCCACTGTAGGGCCCTGATCGAGACAAGATGGCGTCCACGCTGTCTGCTCACAAGATGGCGGACCCCACGAGGTCGGGCAAGATGGCGTCCAAGATGGCCGCTCCCACGGCGCACACGCGGCGGTGGCGGGTTTTCCGGCGGGGTTCCCTCTGCACACCTTCCCGAAGTGCCCCTTCTTACTGCACTTAAAGCAGGTGGTGCCTTTCGCCGGGCACAGGTTTCTGGTGTGCTTCGGCTGCCCGCAGAAGTAGCAGTTGGGTCCCCGACGCGTCGCGGCTGTCGTAGGGCTTCTGGGGGGAGAGCGGGGCCCCGACGATGTCGGGCTGCCGGGCGGGGAAGATGCCTTCCAAGATGGCGGCGCCCTTGGTGCACACGTGGCGGCGTGGACGGCGCGAGCTGAAGAGTAGGCGTCCGAGTTTCTCTGGGCCACATCCAGGGATCGTGCTGTTTCCGCAGCCTGTTTCAGGTCCAATCCCGTTTTTCCCAGCAGTCTCTGCCGGATGTAAGTGGAGCTGAGGCCTGTGATAAAGGCATCGCGAACAAGCTCGTCAGTGTACACTGCGGCTTTTACATCTTGGCACTTGCAGTCTTTGCCAAGCGTTTTCAGGGTGCCTAGGAACTCCTCCACCGATTCCCCAGGTCGCTGTGCGCGAGTAGCGAGCAGATGCCTAGCATACACCTCATTCGTAGGCTGCTGGTAATACGCCTTTAAGATGTCACAGGCGGCCGGGTACGTGTCGGCGTCTTGGATGAGGGGGTAAACCCGGTGGCTTACCCAATTCCGCAGAATTCCGAGTTTCATACTCGCAGCGTCCGTAGCGTCTTTGACGGCTGCGGAATTGTCCAGGAAGAATTCCATACACATAAACCAGTGTCCGAAGCGTGCCGATGCGTCCGAAGCATGCTGGTCCAAATCCAAACGTTCGGGTTTCAAGAGTTGATCCATTGTGTTGAAAATTAAGTCAATAAAATTGATGTGCCTCAATAAATCCGAGACTCGATGTTAGCGAAACAAAACAAGGCTTTTATTGACTTAGAAGGTAACACACAGAGGAGAATGTATCTTCCATCCAGAGGTCTGCCGTACTGGATGTGCTGCAGGCTGGGCCAGCTTACATAGGAGCCAGGTATGGGCGGAGCCCTACACACAGTACAATACAATGGAAATGAAACTGAAACCAACCACAGTCACAGGCAGAGAAATACTAATGAGTGATGAATGGAATATTTCATCACACCAGCAGAATGGTGACGGTGGTTATGATCTGAAGTTCTTGAACTCAGTGTTGAGGCCGGAAGCTGTAAAGTGCCTAATGGCAAGATTCCTAATCCCTGTCATGATGAACTAACGCTACATTATCAGATGCTGCCTGACCTGCTGAGTGTTTCCACCATTTCCTGTTGTTACTACATTATCAGAGCTGCTCATAAGCGGCCGTTTGGAAGAGACAGACGAGTAGATGTCATTTTAGAGACAGAGGCGGGAGTTAACAGTGAACTCAGTAAACGGGAGTGTGAAATATATAAGGACACATTTGAGATGGAAAGTCCGGCTCTCACAAGCGATCTTACAGAGCTCCGTGACCCTATGAGCCTCTGTCCAGTCTAACCAGGTCCGCAGAGAAAGTTGAGCGACACACATTTTGCCCCGCAGAGTGAATGACATCGCGATATTCGCCAGAAGAACCGACACACCAGGAGTGCAGCAGACTGGAGTTGACTTGCCCAAGACAGAGTCTTGAGACCAAGACTGACAGCGATCCTGTTCAGTTCCCGAGTTCTCCAATCACTTGTTCTCCACCATTACTCGACTGAACTCGCTCTGTGGGCACAACAATGCCTTGGTGTCAATCATATTGGTTTATGTCGGGCAATTCAAAGCAAGCTAAATACTGCAGCATATATCAAACCTTACACATTAATGGCGAATCCTAATGTGTGTATATTTCCCACATGATTGTGGATATTAATGTGGCATTTTCTAGCTAACCTTTCCCAATGAGGGCCCTGGAACATATAATCAAACAATGGGATTGAATGAAATCAATTTTGAGAAGGTGGATTTGATCAGATCCAAGTGTAAGAATACATAAGAATCAGAGGATGATACAGCACAGAAGGAGGCCATTCGGCCCATCGTGCCTGTGAACCTTCAGAGACAGTCACCGCTTCTTGGGCCGTTTTTAATGGGGAATTCTTTCCTGCAGCACTGATATCCTGCCAGCAGGTGCTGGCGGTGCACTTTGTAACAATGACAGACTTGCGATCAAACAGCGTCTCAACCCAGCCCAGAAACTCACTGCAGCCGCAATGCATTACTCGCAAGTGCAGTAGCCGCGGTTAGCGAGGGAAATGCAGCAGTCATTTTACACACAGCAAGATCCCACAGAGAGCCAATGAGATGAATGACCAGTTAATCTCTCTTTGGCGGTGCTGGTTGAGGGAAGAATGTTGGCCCGGACACCGGGAGAACTCCCCGGCTCCTCTTTGCCGTGGGATCTGAATCACCCACTTGAGGCAGACGTGGCCTTGGATTAACATCTCACCTGAAGGGCTGAGATAGACATAGGAAGCTAGGAACAGGAGTGGGCCATTCAGCCCCTCGAATCTTTTCCGCCTTTCAATTAGATCAAGGCAGATCTGTACCTCATCTCCATGTTCCCGCCTAAGCTCCATATCCCTTGAAATCCTGGAAAGCTCCAATTGTCCCAACATCCACAGCCTTTAGGGGGAGAGAATTCCACAATTCCACTACACTTTTTGTGAAAAGTGCTCCGTGATTTCACTCCTGAATGACCGAGCTCTAATGTTAAAGATGGCAGCAGTCCCACCGGCTGATGATGTGTGGAAGTATGTTCCTAAATAGAGGAGAGATTCATCCGGCGGGGAGGATTGCAGCCAATGACAGGACCTGCCCAGGTTTCACTTCCATCGAAATAGAGTCATAGAGTCATAGAGTTATACAGCACGGATAGAGGCCCTTCGGCCCATCGTGTCCGCGCCGGCCATCAAGCCCTGTCTGATCTAATCCCATATTCCAGCATTTGGTCCGTAGCCTTGTATGCTATGGCATTTCAAGTGCTCATCCAAATGCTTCTTAAATGTTGTGAGGGTTCCTGCCTCCACAACCCGTTCAGGCAGTGAGTTCCAGACTCCAACCACCCTCTGGGTGAAAAAGTTCTTTCTCAAATCCCCTCTAAACCTCCCGCCCTTTACCTTGAATCTATGCCCCCTAGTTATTGACCCCTCTACTAAGGGAAAAAGCTCCTCAGCATCCATCCTATCTATGCCCCTCATAATTTTGTACACCTCAATCATGTCCCCCCTCAGCCTCCTCTGCTCCAAGGAAAACAAACCCAATCTGCCCAGTCTCTCTTCATAGCTGAAGCGCTGCAGCCCCGGTAACAGCCTGGTGAACCTCCTCTGCACCCTCTCCAACGCGATCACATCCTTCCTGTAGTGTGGCGACCAGAACTGCACACAGTATTCCAGCTGTGGCCTAACCAGTGTTTTATACAGTTCCATCATAACCTCCTTGCTCTTATATTCAATGCCTCGGCTAATGAAGGCAAGTATCCCATATGCCTTTTTTACCACCTTATCCACCTGTTCCGCCGCCTTCAGGGATCTGTGTACTTGCACACCCAGATCCCTCTGACCCTCCGTCTTGCCTAGGGTCTTACCATTCATTGTGTATTCCCTTGCCTTGTTAGTCCCCCCAAAGTGCATCACCTCGCACTTTTCTGGGTTAAATTCCATTTGCCACTGTTCCACCCATCTGACCAACCCATCTATATCGTCCTGCAGACTGAGGCTACCCTCCTCGCTATTTACCACCCTACCAATTTTTGTATCATCCGCGAACTTACTGATCATACCTTTTACATTCATATCCAAGTCATTAATGTAGACCACAAACAGCAAGGGACCCAGCACCGATCCCTGTGGTACCCCACTGGCCACAGGCTTCCAGTCACAAAAACAACCTTCGACCATCACCCTCTGCCTTCTGTCACTAAGCCAGTTTTGTATCCAATGTGCCAAGGCACCCTGGATTCCATGGGCTCTTACCTTCTTGACCAGTCTCCTGTGCGGGACTTTATCGAAGGCCTTACTGAAATCCATATATACCACATCCACTGCGTTACCCTCATCCACACACCTAGTCACCCCCTCAAAAAATTCAATCAAATTAGTCAGACATGATCTTCCCTTGACAAAGCCATGTTGACTATCCCTGATTAATCCTTGCCTCTCCAAGTGGAGACAAATTTTGTCCCTCAGAATTTTTTCCAATAATTTTCCTACCACTGATGTTAGGCTCACTGGCCTGTAGTTCCCCGGTTTTTCCCTACTTCCCTTCTTGAATAATGGTACTACATTAGCGGTTCTCCAGTCCTCTGGCACATCCCCTGTGGCCAGAGAGGTCCTGAATATATGTGTTAGAGCCCCCGCAATCTCTTCCTTTGCCTCACACAGCAGCCTGGGATACATTTCATCCGGGCCTGGGGATTTATCCATTTTTAGGCCAGCTAAAACCGTCAATACCTCCTCCCTCTCGATGTGAATATGTTCGAGCATATCACAGTCCCCCCGTCCTATTTCTATGTCTACATCGTCCTTCTCCATAGTGAAAACAGATGCAAAAAATTCATTTAGAACCCCTCCTACATCTTCCGGCTCCACACACAGATTGCCACTTTTGTAAGTAAATCCCCCTGGGCAGTGTAAGGGGTGTGCGGGGGCCCCACACCAGAGTTTCCTTTCTGTGCTGCACCCCGGCATCTTTATCAGGGACTGGGAGGGCAGCACTGCCTGAGATGTGAATCCACAGACCCAAAATACCCGGTACACACTTTGAGTAACTCGAGAATCTTTTCTATTTCCAAAAATAAATTTAATTTGCTCAAACGTACACAACAAGCTCAGACTGGTGGTCTACTCCTCCAGGGTCCTCACAGATGTGGAGAAGGCATACTCCAACTGTGAGAGACACCTCCTCGCCACTCATTGGGTGGTAAAAAGATCTCTTAATTTTACAGGGGGGTCGCCAATTACGCACCCATCACACGCCCACCCAAATGCTCCTAGATGGGAGAATTAAAGACGGGACAGTGAGCACTGCCCGCATTGCTCGCTGGACCCTACTTCTCTCCCAAATGGACTTAAAGGTGAAAGGTCTTCGTGAGCCTAAACTAGCGGCCAACATGATCTACTCAGGGGTGGCCCATAGGTGTTCCATAGAAGGGGTATGGGACATCGATGCAGGATTTCGGGCCGGGATACATCCCACAGGCCGTGAAATCTATGTTGACGGCCCCAGCACAGTGTCGGCAGGTGAGCAACTCATGGGCTGCGGCATTGCCCTGGTGATTAAGCTCCCGAGCACCATGAGCGCCCAGCATGCCGAACTGTCGGCGGTGGTGTACGTTGTGACCCACCCTGAGGAGTTCCCTACCCCGTACATGATTTGTTCAGATAGCATGTTTACCTGCAATTCGTGTTCAGAATACCTGGCCATCTGGTCCCGTCACGGGTATACATCTGCGGACAGGAAACCCCTAGCGACCAAACCGTTGCTGGAGAGAATCATGCGGGCTATAGGCAGTGAAGGTCAGGTGTATATATATGTTAAAGGCCCACTCAAAGGCCAAACCCCGTGGGGAGGGTAACCAGCAGGCAGACACCCTAGCTAACGAGGGTGATTGTACGGGCAGTTTCTGGGACCCGTACAATTTAGGACCCATGGCAGCAATTGGGGGCAGAGACAGGACACAAGGGAGTGCAGGGGTAGCATTGGCCCTGGGCCTGAAAACGGTTCAGGCGCAGGACTCCACCCTGAGATCTGCTTTGAGTTTGCTCGCCAAGGGGGAGAAGGTAGAGGGTCCATATGGCGCGGCTAAAGCGGCCGTAAAGGAAGGCATGTTGTTCCATGGGGATCAGTGGATTGTTCCGCAGCAGCATCAAAGGGAATTCCTTCAACTGGCCCACGAGGGTCCAGGAGCTGGACACCCCGGACCTGAGACTACCTGGCAATGGGTGGAATAGGCAGGGTGGTGGCCGGGACTCAGGGAGGATGTCCGACAGTTTTGCTCGGAGTGTTTGCTGTGTGCAGCCAACAACCATGACCCCCAGAATAGGAAGGTGTCCATGGGGCATATCAGAAGGGTAGCGGGACCATGGCAGTCGATTCAGATCGCCCAGGGAGGATACAAATACTGCCTGGTTTTGGTAGATGTTTTCCCCAAGTGGGTGGAAGCCTTACCGTGCCGCACAGTGACCGCACTAGGCACAGCTAGAATTTTAGTTAGGGAAGTGTTCTCCCAGTGGGGACTTCCACAGTATGTGGAGTCCGACCAGGGAAGTCATTTTACCGGGAAGGTGATGCAGGCCACCCTTAAGGTGCTCGGCATCGAGAGGAAATGGCATGTCACCCACAACCCGCAGTCATCGGGCCCTGTGGAGTGACTGAATCGGACTATAAAGGAGAGGCTGCAAAAGGAGACGGGAGACTCGCCCAAGGCATGGGTGGAGGTCTTGCCATTGGTCCTAATGGGGGTCCGGGCCAGCCAGTCAAAAAGCACGGGGTATTCCCCGCATTAGCTTATGACTGGCTGGACCATGCGAACTCCCACCCATGTGCTAGGCCCGGTGCTTACTGAGGGTCAACTCAGGGAAGTGAGCCGGGGCAGCTTCACTAAGAATCTGTTTGAACACCTCAAACAGATTCACTGGCAGGCTGCTGGTAACATGTGGAGGCAGCACAGGAGTAACCGATTGCTGTTGGAACCCCGTAGATGCCACGAATGGGCAGTAGGGGATCAGGTGATGGTGAGGAACTTCACATGGGTAGGTGTTTTTGAAGCACTGTACATGGGGTCATAAATATTGTTGATAAAGTAAGCCCCATGGTGTATGCTGTCAAATTGCCCCGCCGCACGAAATGGTTCCGCATCAACCAATGCAAGCTGTACAACCCAGGGTCAGCTGAGCACAAAGGGCAGCCGGGAGGGGTGAGCCGTCCTCAGGGCAAGGGCCCCCAGCTGGCAGCCTTCGACTGTGGGGGAACCGCAGGGTAGTGGGGGCAGACTCACAGGCCGTACAAGTAGGGGCCGTGAGCCGCACTGCTGGGGGGGCTGTCCCACCTATAATCTGGGACTCATATGAGCCCCAGGTACTCGGAGGCCTTAGAAGGACCTTCCGCACCCCGCAGCCCAGGTTCCCATGGTCCCCTACGCTATGATACAGACTGCTCCATCGTGAGAGGGACTCCAGGAAGCAAAGACTGCAGAAGGCAGGAGACCGCTTACGGGCAAAAGGTCCCAGGCCTGCAGTGCCCGACTGTAGGGAACCGGCAGGGGAGGCAGCAGCCCCACCGGTCATAGCCTCTGAAGGGAACGAGCCCACAACAGAGGTAACAGCCCCACCAGGCACTGAACCCGATTATGGGAAGCCTGTGGGGGAAGTAGCAGCCCCACCGGACATAGGTTCCGACTATGGGGAGCCAACAGGGGAGATAGTAGTCCCACTAGCTTTAGGGTTAGGCACAGTTCACTGCATAGAGGGTAGGGCCAACCCGCCTATGGTATGGGACTCGGAAAACCCCCTGAGTACCGACCCCGTGAGAAGGAGTAGCCGAGTCTCACGGCCTAGGACGCCATGGTCCCCGGTACAAATGCTGCCCAGATACCGCAGAAGGCACAGGACATCCAGGATGTAACCTGGCCACCCGGAGATGGGTGGTGCTGTATATAGCTTTGGTTTAAGTTAGTACCTAAGTTAAAGGGGTTTTGAGTTTTAAGTTAGTAGTTTGGTTTGGATTTTAGAGCTTTCAAGTTTAAATTTGAGTAAGATTACCTTGTAGCCAAGCCAGAGAACGTTTTCTCAAAGGCAAGGCTGTCGGTTTATGACCCCTCCAGGAAAAACCAGAAGATGATGGAAGGAATCCTGTTCCTACTCGCCCTACTGGGGGCAGGCACCGGCAAAAGAGGTGATGTCGAGGAGTCCCGGATCTTTGGGTGCTCGGATGGAAGAGCGCCCATCGTTACTACCAGGGATGGTACTCGGGGCGCGAGTGAGTTCGCCATCTATCACCACCAGGGAAGGTGGGCAGGATGGCTGGGGTCCAATTCGACCAAATACACCAGCCAGGCCGGGTTTACTTACGGGGAGGTGTCCCTCCCATGCCCAAGGGTACACATTGTTGCTTCCCAGGTTAGGGTGATGGAAGGAAAGAGGGTGTGTTTGAGTTGTAAAGGATGGATTCCCCTGGGTAGGTGGTGGTGGCTCAGAAAGCTGAACAAGGGCGCGGGGGACCAGGAAGTGGGATGGGTATGATTTAACAATGATACCTACCGGACCATTACGAGTGCCCCAGATGGAGTGAGAGTATGTTGGGATAAATGGTGGGAGTCAGAGCAAGGAATGTACGTGTGCATGTGGGGATCGGAGAAGGTCTGTTCAGCAGGCATCTCTATAGTGTTCATTAGACAGTGGCAGGATTCAGGGAAGGGGATGGTGTGGGACCAAAGCCTACATGCCTGTGTGATCCCATGTCCCCTGACCCCAATAAATGCCACGGAATTAGTCGCACACCCAAGAGGGCCCCCACCGACCGCCCCGCCAGCTAAGACCATACTAGAGAGGTGTCCCACAACTACCAATGGACCAGGGAGCGGGCTAGTTTTAATACCTACAGGAAAAATCCTATACCAGGGGGTACACTATGCGGTGGCATCAGTAATACTAAATCTGACAGAAGTCTACTTACCTGCATGGTGCCCCAAGGAGACAGAGCGATTGTATCAAGCTCTACTTCGGGAAATGTTTTGACATTTCTACGAGCTAGACTTTGGGGAGGTGGATAAAGAACATTTGTACAGTTTCCCCGCAGAGCAAAATAGTGGTACAGGGAGACAGAAGGGGGACGTGGAACGATATTTCAAAATTATGTTGCACATTTCGGGTATACAATCCCCCCCCTGCCCAAACATCTCATCGCTCTGCTCAAGGCAGTGGAAGTGTCCCAGAAACATTTCTACACGCTAGAACAGAAAACAGAGCAAATTGGGAGTGAAATCACAGAGATAAAGGGGTCGATTTTCCCGAAGCTGTCGGGAAGAAGGCGGGACTACAACTTTCGGGTTTTAGACCCGCCTACTTTGACATCCGGCCAATCTGCGCGATTTTCCCTTGATTGACCTTGTTGAACCCGCCCAGCGGGCCAACCGGCAGCAGGTGACATCACAGACTGCAATTTCATCTGTCAAGAGTTTTTGACAGATGAAATATCAGTGTTTCACAGCTGTTTGAAGCTGTGAAACACTGACAGTCTGAGTTCTAACATGAGTCCTTCTGCTCAGACTCAGTTACCGGCACTCAAAGCTGAAGGCTGTCACTTTTCACAGATCGCAGCCGGTCAGCTTTCAGTGCCGGGTGAGTGATGGGCTCCCGACAGCTACAGGAAGAAAGGCTGTTAAAGTAAGTACAGGTAAGTAAAAGTTCTTTACACACTTTAGACACACCAAACACACTTACCTTTGCACTCATGCACCCATCACTCACCTGAGCACTGACATCGCGACCCCTCCAACTCCTTCAACCCGACGGCCCGCCTGCTCTAACCTGGCATGGTTTGGAGCCATCGGGAAACCTACACGAAACCCCTCAAAATAGGGAATAGGCTAAAAACTGTCTGTTAACTACCTGTTAACAGGTAGTTAATTGGCACTAATCCCTTCCCACCTGGTTTTGGCAGGTCCCAGTGCGGGGCGGGTACCCGCCGCCCCTGAAAGTTGCGTGGAGTGGGGTTTTGGGTGGGATGGTGTTGGGACCCCCAAATTCGGGATTTCCCCCCCCCCCACATGCCTGAAACCTCGCCTGATGGCTCCACGAAAATCGACCCCAAAAGTTCCACCCTGGTGGGGTTTGATGGAGGACATAGAAGTCCCTCCATGGATTCAGATTGCCTCCCATACTCTTGTTTTGTGTCAGCTTGGCATTGTAGTGTATTTACTGTGGACTAGTTGCAGGAAGAGGAAAAAAGGCCGCCGATCCCGGCACCAGAGGGTATTCGATGAGCCCTGAATAGACTGCGAGACATGTGTGTGGAGGGAGGGAGTAAAACATGGAACAGGGATATGAGGCATGGCAGTACGATCGCAGGGATTTCTATTTAAATTTAAAGTCCCAGACCACCTGCTGTACAAGCGCAGGGGTTTGTGTTAAAAGGGAAAATGCTGTATTTTTATTTTTTATAGAAGTGGTGCGTAACCTGAATGTTTGGTTAATGCGTAACTGACCTCCCGGCTGTAAGGTATGCCTAGGGGAGTGTAAGTAAAATGTTGTGATGTTTGAGTCTACTCTGAAAGTTTGTAATGTACCTTGAAGAATCTCTGTTATATCTTGAATGTATAACTGGGGGGGGGGGGGGGGGGCGGTCGGATCCCCTTGGCCAATGGAATTTGTAACACAAAAGGCATACTTGATGTACTGTATTCGTGAGGGAAATGTAATGTTTCGAGGTTTTTTTACAATTACTTGGTAATTGAGAGAATGTTCAGCTCTGGGATATTAGGAATTTTGTTCACAAATAGGTGACACTATAAGGGAATAGTGTCAAAGGCGGGACTGTAGGATTCACAAAATTCTGGGACCCCCTACTCAATGGACATGTGTCTGGAATTTAAGAAGGGACTGTGTTGGACCTTTTGGAGGAGAAATGTGGACAGAAATATCTCACTATTACAGACAGATCATACAGCGACAATGATTTTACTGGTACAGACAGATCATACAGTGCCTGTGTGATTACTGAAACAGACTGATCTTACAGTGACCGTGAGATTACTGGTACAGACGGATCATACAGTGACCGTGAGATTACTGATACACTCAGATCACACAGTGACCGTTATATTACTGGTACAGACAGATCATACAGTGACCGTGGGATTACTGGTACAGACAGATCATACAGTGACCGTGGGATTACTCGTACAGACATAGAAAGATAGGAGCAGGAATAGGCCATTCGGCCCCTCGAGCCTGCTCCGCCAATCAATGCGATCATGGCTGATCATCCAAATCCCGCAGTTACTGTATGATCTGTCTGTAGTGCAATCTCTCAGTCATTGTATGATCTATCTGTACCAGTAATCTCACAGTCACTGTATGATCTAACTGTACCAGTAATCTTACAGACACTATGATCGGTCTGTAGTGGAATCTCAGTCATTGTATGATCTATCTGTACCAGTAATCTCACAGTCGCTGAATGATCTGTCTTTAGTGTAATTGGTGGGATTGATTGATTTAATTTAATTTCAATTAATTAAAGGGTAAATCATGGCAGGACAGCCTGGCCACGTGGTACGCTCCTCCTGCGCTGTGTGGGAACTCAGGGACACTTCCTGTGCCCCTGACAACTATGTGTGCAGGAAGTGCATCCAACTGCAGCTACTGACAGACCGCATTGCGGCGCTGGAGCTGCGATTGGATGCATAATGGAGCATTCACGATGCTCGGGACGTCGTGAATAGCACGTTTATGGAGTTGGACACACCACAGCTAGAAGTTGGACAGGCAGAAAGGGAACGGGTGGCCAACATGCAGAGTACTAGGCGCAGGCAGGTAGTGCAGGGGTCCCCTGTGGACATCCCCCTCTCAAACAGATACACCACTTTGAGTGCTGTTGGGGGGGATGGTTTATCAGAGGAAAGCAGCTGCAGCCAACTTCCTGGCACCAGGGGTGGCTCTGCTGCACAGGACGGGAGGAAAAGAAGGGGTAGAGCTATAGTAATAGGGGATTCTATTGTAAGGGGAATAGATCGGCGTTTCTGCCTTCGATCTATTTTCTTTTCTTTCCAGTTTTGAAGAAGGGTTTGACCCAAAATGTCAACTCAAATTTCTCTCCACGGATGTTGCCTGACCTGCTGAGTTTTTCCAGCATTTTCTGTTGTTACTCCAGGATGGTGTGTTGCCTCCCTGGTGCAAGGGTCAAGGATGTCTCAAAGCGGCTGCAGAACATCTTGGAAGGGGAGGGTGAACAGCCAGTTGTCGTGGTGCATATAGGTACCAACGATATAGGTAATAACCGGGATGATCTCCTAATCGCTGAATATAGGGAGTTAGGAGGTAAATTAAAAATAAAGACCGCAAAGGTAGTAATCTCAGGATTGCTACCAGTGCCACGTGCTAGTCAGAATAGAAATAGAAGGATATTTCAGATGAATACGTGGCTAGAGAAATGGTGCAAGGAGGAGGGATTCAAATTCCTGGGACATTGGAACCGATTCTGGGGGAGGTGGGACCAGTTCAAACCGGATGGTTTGCACCTGGGCAGGGCCGGGACCAATGTCCTAGGGGGAGTGTTGCTAGTGCTCTGGGGAAGGGTTTAAACTAAAATGGCAGGGGGTTGGGAACCTGAGCAGGGAGACAGAGGAAAGGGAAACAAGGATAAAAGCAAAAGATAGGAAGGAGAAAAACAAAAGTGGCAGTCAGAGAAATCAACGGTTTAAATCAAACGTGGCTACAGTAAATAATAATTCTAATAAGTCTAAGAGCGTTAAAAAAAACAAGCCTGAAGGCTTTGTGTCTTAATGCGAGGAGCATTCGTAATAAGGTGGATGAATTAGCTGCGCAAATAGAGGTAAACGAATATGATTTGGTTGGGATTATGGAAACGTGGCTCAAGGATGGCCAAGGCTGGGAACTCAACATCCAGGGGTATTCGATATTCAGGAAAGATAGGCAAAAAGGAAAGGGAGCTGGGGTAGCATTACTAATTAAAGAAGGAATTAACACAATTGTAAGGAAGGACATTAGCTCTGATGATGTGGAATCTGTAGGGGTAGAATTGAGAAATACCATGGGGCAGGAAACGTTAGTGGGAGTGGTGTATAGACCTCCAAACAGTAAGGCGGAGGTTGGGGATGGCATTAAAAGGGAAATTAAAGAAGCGTGCAATAAGGGCACAGCAGTCATCATGGGTGACTTTAATCTACATATAGATTGGGCTAACCAAATTAGTAACAATACTGTGGAGGAGGAATTCCGGGAGTGTTTACGGGATGGTTTCCTGGACCAATATGTCGAGGAACCAACCAGAGATCAGGCCATCTTAGACTGGGTATTATGTAACGAGAAAGGATGAATTAGCAATCTTGTTGTACGAGGCCGCTTGTGTCGGAGCAATCATAATATGATCGAATTCTTCATTAAGATGGAGAATGAAGTAGATGACTCAGAGACTAGGGTCCTAAATTTAAACAAAGGAAACTACGATGGTCTGAGGCGCGAGTTGGGTAGGATTGATTGGGGAATGTCACTCAAAGGGTTGACGGTGGATAGGCAATGGCAAACATTCAAAGATCGCATGGATGAACTACAGAATTTGTTCATCCCAGTTTGAAATAAAAATAAAACAAAAAAGGTGACTCAACCGTGGCTAACAAGGGAAATTAGGGATAGCATCAGATCCAAGGAGAGGACATATAAATTGGCCAGAAAAAGCAATAATCCTGACGATTGGGAGCAGTTTAGGATTCAAAAAAGGAGAACAAAGGGATTAATTAAGAAAGGGAAAATAGAATATGAGAGTAAGCTTGCAGTGAACATAAAAACTGACTGTAAAAGCTTTTATAGATGTGTGAAGAGAAAAAGATTGGTGAAGTCAAGCGTAGGTCCCTTGCGGTCAGAATCAGGGGAAATTATAATGGGGAACAAAGAAATGGCAGACCAATTAAATACATATTTTGGTTCTGTCTTCACAAAGGAGGACACAAATAACCTCCCAGAGATGCCGGGGAACATAGGGGCTGATGAAAGGGTGGAACTGAAAGAAATCAGTATTTGTAGGGAAATGGTGTTAGGGAAATTGATGGGACTGAAGGCCGATAAATCCCCAGGGCCTGATAATCTACATCCTAGGGTACTTAAGGAAGTGGCCCTGGAAATAGTAGATGCATTGCTGATCATCTTCCAACATTCGATGGAATCTGGAACAGAACCCATGGATTGGAGGGTAGCTAATGTTACCCCACTATTCAAAAAAGGTGGTAGAGAGAAAACAGGTAATTACAGACTGGTAAGCCTGACATCGGTAGTGGGGAAAATGCTAGAGTCCATTATAAAAGATGTAATAGCAGAGCACTTGGAAAACAGTGACAGGATCGGACAAAGTCAACATGGATTCACAAAAGGTAAATAATGCTTGACTAATCTACTGGAATTTTTTGAGGATGTAACTGGTAAAATAGATAAGGGAGAACCAGTGGATGTGGTGTATCTGGACTTTCAGAAGGCCTTCGATAAGGACCCGCATAAGAGATTAGCGTGTAAAGTTAAGGCACATGGGATTGGGGGCAAGGTACTGACTTGGATAGAGAACTGGTTGGCAGACAGAAAGCAAAGAGTTGGAATAAACGGGTCTTTTTCCGAATGGCGGGCAGTGACTAGTGGGATACCACAGGTATCGGTCCTTGGACCCCAGCTATTCACAATATATATAAATGATCTGGACAAGGGAACTAGATGTAATATCTCCAAATTTGCAGACGACACAAAGCTGGGTGGGCGTGTGTGCTGTGTGGAGGATGTCGGGAAACTCCAGGATGATTTGGACAGGTTGGGTAATTGGGCAGAAACATGGCAGATGCAATATAATGTGGATAAACGTGAGGTTATCCACTTTGGTGGCAAAAACAAGAAGGCAGATTATTATCTAAATGGCAATAGATTGGGAGAAGGGGAAGTGCAACGAGACCTGGGTGTCCTTGTGCACAAGTCGCTGAAGGTAAGCATGCAGCTGCAGCAGGCGGTTAAGAAGGCAAATGGTATGTTGGCCTTCATAGCGAGAGGTTTTGAGCACAGGAACAAGGATGTCTTGCTGCAGTTGTACAGGGCCTTGGTGAGACCACACCTTGAGTATTGTGTGCAGTTTTGGTCGCCTTATCTGAGGAAGGATGTTCTTGCCATGGAAGGAGTTCAGCGAAGATTCACCAGGCTGATACCTGGGATGGCAGGAATGACGTATGAGGAGAGATTGGATCGATTGGGTCGATTGGACTTGTACTCGCTGGAATTTAGAAGAATGAGAGGGGATCTCATTGAAACTTATAAAATTCTGACAGGAATGGACAGACTAGATGCAGGAAGGATGTTCCCGATGGTCGGGGAGTCCAGAACAAGCGGACACAGTCTAAGGATAAGGGGTAGGCCATTTAGGACAGAAATGAGGAGGAATTTCTTCACCCAGAGAGTGGTGAACCTGTGGAACTCTCTACCACAGAAGGCGGTGGAGGCCAGTTCATTAAATATATTCAAGAAGGATTACATAGAAACATTGAAGATACAAGCAGGAGTAGGCCATTCGGCCCCTCGAGCCTGTTCTGCCATTTAATGAGATCATGATGATCATCCAAATTCAGTACCCTGTCCCTGCTTACTCCCCATATCCCTTGATCCCTTTAGCCTTAAGAAGTATATCTAACTCCTTCTTGAATATATTTAATGAATTGGCCTCAACTGCCTTGTGTGGTAGAGAATTCCACAGGTTCACCACTCTCTGGGTGAAGAAATTCCTCCTCATCTCAGCCTTAAATGGCTTATCCCTTATCCTTAGACTGTGACCCCTGGTTCTGGACTCCCCCGCCATCGGGAACATCCTTCCTGCATCTAGTCTGTCTAGTCCTGTTAGAATTTTATAAGTTTCAATGAGATCCCCTCTCATTTTTCTAAACTCCAGTGAATATAAGCCTAATTGACCCAATCTCTCCTCATACGTCATTCCTGCCATCCCAGGTATCAGTCTGGTGAATCTTCGCTGCACTCTCTCCATGGCAAGAACATCCTTCCTCAGATAAGATGACCAAAACTGCACACAATACTCAAGGTGTGGTCTCAACCAAGGCCCTGCACAACTGCAGCAAGACATCCTTGTTCCTGTACTCGAACCCTCTTGCTATGAAGGGCAACATACCATTTGCCTTCTTAACTGCCTGCTGCACCTGCATGCTTACCTTCAGTGACTGGTGCACAAGGACACCCAGGTCTCATTGCCTTCCCCTTTTCCCAATCTATTACCATTCAGATAATAATCTGCCTTCCTGTTTTTGCCACCGAAGTGGATAACCTCGCATTTATCCATATTTGGGCATATGCATGGCAAATGCAGTATATCACCCAACCTGTCCAAATCATACTGGAGTTTCTCTGCATCCTCCTCACAGCACACACGCCCACCCAGCTTTGTGTCATCTGCAAACTTGGAGATATTACATCTAGTTCCCTCGTCTAGATCATTTATATATATATTGTGAATAGCTGGGGTCCTAGCACCGATTCCTGTGGTACCCCACTAGTCACTGCCTGCCACTTGGAAAGAGACCCGTAGAGCTATCCTATTAATCCCAGTCCCCTGCTCTTTCCCCACAGCCTTGTCATTTTTTCCCTTGAACTATTTATCCAATACTCTTTGGAATGTTACTATTGAATCTGCTTCCACCGCCCTTTCAGGCAGCGCATTCCAGATCACAACAACTCGCTGTGTAAAAAATGTTTCCTCATGTCGCCTCTGGTTCTTTGCCAATCACCTTAAATCTGTGTCCTTTGGTTACCAACCCTTCTGCCATTCGAAACAGTTTCTCCTTATTTACTCGATCATAAACATTCATGATTTTGAACACGTCTGTCAAATCTCCTCTTAACCTTCTCTGCTCTAAGGAGAACAATCCCAGTTTCTCCAGTCTCTCCACGTGACTGAAGTCCCTCATCCCTGGTACCATTCTACTAAATTTCTTCCACACCCAACCAAGGCCTTGACATCCTTCCTAAAGTGCGGAGCCCAGAATTGAACACAATCCTCCAGCTGAGGCCTAACCAGTGTTTTATAAAGGTTTAGCATAACCTCCTTGCTTTTGTACTCTATTCCTGTATTAATAAAGCCAAGGATCCCATATTATTTTAACAGCCTTCTCAACTTGTCCTGCCACTTTCAAAGATTTATGTACATACTCCGCCAGGGGTCTCTGTTCCTGCACACCTTTAAAATTATACCATTGAGATCATATTGCCTCTCCTCATTCTTCCTACCAAAATATCACTAAACACTTCTCTGCATTAAATGTTGTCTATCATTTGTCTGACCGTTTCACCAGTCTGTCTATGTCCTTCTGAAGTCTGTTACTATCCTCCTCATTATTTACAACATTTACGAGTTTCATATCGTCTGAAAACTTTGAAATGATGCCTTGTATACCCAAGTCCAGGTCATTAATAGATATCAAAAGGAGAAGTGGTCCTAATAAGGACCCAGGGATCACCACTGTATACTTCCCTCCAGTCTGAAAAACAACCATTCACCACTACTCGCTACTTTCTGCCCTTTAATCCTGTGGGCTTTAATTTTGATAACAAGTCTCTTATGTGGTACCTTGTTTTGAAAGTCTATGTACACCACATCCACCTCACTACCTTCATCAACTCTTCCCGTTACTTCATCAAAGAACTCGATCACGTTAGTCAAACACGATTTGCCTTTAACAAATCCGTGCTGACTTTCATTTACTCGACCATACTTTCCCAAACGCTGATTAATTTTGTCCCAGATTATTGTCTCTACAACTTTCCCCACCACCGACGTTAGGCTCACTGGCCTGTAGTTGCCAGGTTTAGCCCTCTCCCCTTTTTAAAAGAGCGGTGTAACATTTGCAATCCTCCGGTCCTCTGGCACCGCCCCCAGATCTAAGGAGCATTGGAAGATTGTGGCCAGAACCTCCGCAATTTCCCCCCTTACTTCCCCCAGTAACATAGGATGCATCCCATCCAGACCAGGGACTTTTCTACTTTGAGGAACACACACACACACATCTACCCATATACACCCAGTCCCACAGAGTGACCTTCCTCAGTGAGTAATCTGGTAAGGAGTATGGAATGTGTTCAACCCCCAGGTATTTTAACCCCAGTTTGTGGTGCATTAAACTGAACAGTATTTAGTTGTACATTGAGGCTCCAGTTCCAGCTTTTGTTCATTTTATTATTTATATCCCCACAGAATCCCACAGTGCGGAGGCGGGTGTAATGTTTGATATTTTCAGAAGCTGTGACCTCCCTCCCTGGAAGTCCCGGTGTTTTCTGCTGTTGTCAGATCCTCGATTCCTCCCCTCAGGGCGGCTCTTTTCTCGAATTGAGAAACACAAAAATCAGTCAGAAAGGGGGATCTCGGTGACAGCATCCCCCCCCACCCCGATCCCCTGCCAGTCTCTCCCCCCAACCAGTCTCTCCCCCCGACCCCCGGCTAGTTTCTCTCCGATCCCCGGCCAGTGTCTCCCCCCGGCCAGTCTCTTTCCCACCCCCCCCCCCAACTGAGCAGTCTCCTCTCCTCTCCCCCCCCCGATCCCCGGCCAGTCTCTCCCCCCCGATCCCCGGTCAGTCTCTCCTCCCCGGCCGGCCAGTCTCTCCACCTCCACCCCCCCCACCGCCCCCCCCCCCGATCCCCGGCCGGCCAGTCTCTCTCTAATCACAGGTGAATCTCTCTAATTCGCTGCTTTTTCTCCCAGTCTGTGTGACCCTGGATATGGAAACAGCCAATCCATGGCTCGAGGTGTCTGAGGATCTGAAGAGTGTGAGACAGATCGGGACCTGGAGGAATCTCCCTGACACCGGGAAGAGGTTTACAGGCAGGTTCTCTGTGCTGGGATCGGAGGGTTTCACATCGGGGAGACATTACTGGGAGGTGGAGGTGGCGGGGAATCAGGGCTGGAGTCTGGGAGTAGCCGCAGAGTCTGTGGAGAGGAAGAGTCGGGTCACAGTGAGCCCGGAGACTGGAGTCTGGGCCATCGGGTGTGTTTATGATGATGGGTTTAATGTAAACTCCTCCCCTCAATCCCGTCTCCCCGCCGGTCCGATCCCCGGGAAGGTGGGAGTTTATCTCAGTTATGAGTCCGGGACAGTTTCATTTTACAGCGCGGACACCAAGTCCCATCTCCACACCTTCACTGGGAATAAATTCACGGGGAAACTTTATCCTTTCTTTGGGACTGGGGATAAAAACAAGTGGCTGAAAATCTGCTCCGGCTCCGATCTGGGTCTGTAAAAGGGGCGGGGCTTCGGGCCGGCCCGCATCATCCATGACGTGACAGTGATTTGACCCCGCGCCAGGGGTCAGGAGTGTTGTAAAATCCCAATGAGACTGTAAATACAACCAATAAAAATATAAAATGTCAGAAGAAAGAAAGACTTGCATTTCTATAGCGCCTTTCACGACCACCGGGCTTCCCAAAGCGCTTTACAGCCAATGAAGTACTTTTTGGAGTGTAGTCACTGTTGTAATGTGGGAAACGCGGCAGCCAATCTGTGCACAGCAAGCTCCCACAGACAGCAATGTGATAATGACCAGATAATCTGTTTCTTGTTACGCTAATTGAGGGATATATATTGGCCAAGGCACCGGGGAAAACTCAAACACAAAAGCAAAATACTGCAGATGCTGAAAATCTGAAATACAAAGAGAAAATGCTGGAAATACTCAGCAGGTCAGGCAGCATCTGTGGAGAGAGAAACAGAGTTAACGTTTCAGGTCGATGACCCTTCCTCAGAACTCTTCTCTGAAATAGTGCCTTGGGATCTTTTACATCCACCAGAAACACATAGAAACATAGAAGATAGGAGCAGGAGTAGGCCATTCGGCCCCTCGAGCCTGCTCCGCCATTCAATGAGATCATGGCTGATCATCCAAATTCAGTACCCTGTCCCTGCTTTCTCCCCATATCCCTTGATCTCTTTAGCCTTAAGAAATATATCTAACTCCTTGAATATATTTAATGAATTGGCCTCTACTGCCTTCTTTGGCAGAGAATTCCACAGGGTCACCACTCTCTGGGTGAAGAAATTCCTCCTCATCTCTGTCCTAAATGGCTTACCCCTTATCCTGAGACTGTGACCCCTGGTTCTGGACTCCCCGACCATCGGGAACATCCTTCCAGCATCTAGTCTGTCTAGTCCTGTTAGAATTTTATAAGTTTCGATGAGATCCCCTCTCATTCTTCTAAACTCCAGTGAGTACAAGCCCAATCGACCAATCTCTCCTCATACGTCATTCCTGCCATCCCAGGTATCAGCCTGGTGAATCTTCGCTGCACTCCTTCCATGGCAAGAACATCCTTCCTCAGATAAGGCGACCAAAACTGCACACAATACTCATCCTTGTTCCTGTACTCAAACCCTCTCGCTACGAAGGCCAACATACCATTTGCCTTCTTAACCGCCTGCTGCACCTGCATGCTTACCTTCAGCGACTGGTGCACAAGGACACCCAGGTCTCATTGCACTTCCCCTTCTCCCAATCTATTGCCATTCAGATAATAATCTGCCTTCCTGTTTTTGACACCAAAGTGGATAACCTCGCATTTATCCACGTTATATTGCATCTGCCATGCTTCTGCCCAATCACCCAACCTGTGCAAATCATACTGGAGTTTCTCGGCATCCTCCTCACAGCACACACGCCCACCCAGCTTTGTGTCATCTGCAAACTTGGAGATATTACATCTAGTTCTCTCGTCCTGATCATTAATATATATTGTGAACAGCTGGGGTCCAAGGACCGGTCCTTGCGGTACCCCACTAGTCACTGCCTGCCACTCGGAAAAAGAGCCGTTTATTCCAACTCTCTGCTTTCTGTCTGCCAACCAGTTCTCTATCCAAGTCAATACCTTGCCCCCAATCCCATGTGCCTTAATTTTACACGCTAATCTCTTAAGCGGGACCTTATCGAAAACCTTTTGTAAATCCAAATACACCACATCCACTGGTTCTCCCTTATCTATTTTACCAGTTACATCCTCAAAAAATTCCAGTAGATTAGTCCAGCACGATTTACCTTTTGTAAATCCACGTTGACTTTGTCCGATCCAGTCACTTTTTTCCAACTGCTCTGCTAATACATCTTTTATAATGGACTCTAGCATTTTCCCCACTACCGATGTCAGACTTACCGGTCTGTAATTCCCTGTTTTCTCTCTACCACCCTTTTTGAATAGTGGGGTAACATTAGCTATCCTCCAATCCATGGGTACTGTTCCAAAGTCTATCGAATTTTGGAAGATGACCAGCAATGCATCTACTATTTCTAGGGCCACTTCCTTAAGTACCCTACGATGTAGATTATCAGGCCCTGGGGTTTATCTGCCTTCAATCCCATCAATTTCCCTAACAATACTGATTTCTATCAGTTCCTCCCTTTCATTAGACCCTATGTTCCGCGACATCTTTGGAAGGTTATTTGTGTCCTTTGTGAAGACAGAACCAAAGTGTGTATTTAATTGGTCTGCCATTTCTTTGTTCCCCATTATAAATTCTCCTGATTCTGACTGCAAGGGACCTACGCTTGACTTCACCAATCTTTTTCTCTTCACATATCTATAAAAGCTTTTACAGTCAGTTTTTATGTTCCCTGAAAGCTTACTCTCATACTCTATTTTCCCCTTCTTAATTAATCCCTTTGTCCTCCTTTGTTGGATCCTAAACTGCTCCCAATCCTCAGGTTTACTGCTTTTTCTGGCCAATTTATATGTCCTCTCCTTGGATCTTAGGCTATCCCTAATTTCCCTTGTTAGCCATGGTTGAGTCACCTGTTTTGTTTTATTTTTATGCCAAACTGGGATGAACAAATTCTGTAGTTCATCCATGCGATCTTTGAATGTTTGCCATTGCCCATCCACCGTCAACCCTTTGAGTGACATTCCCCAATCAATCCTACACAGCTTGCACCTCATACCATCGTAGTCTCCTTTATTTAAATTCAGGACCCTAGTCTCTGAGTCAACTATTTCACTCTCCATCTTAATGAAGAATTCGATCATATTATGATTGCTCCAACCCAAGGGGCCTCGCAGAACAAGATTGCTAATTAATCCTTTCTCATTACATAATACCCAGTCTAAGATGGCCTGATCTCTGGTTGGTTCCTCGACATATTGGTCCAGGAAACCATCCCGTATACACTCCAGGAATTCCTCCTCCACAGTATTGTTACTAATTTGGTTAGCCCAATCTATATGTAGATTAAAGTCACCCATGATAACTGCTGTGCCCTTATTGCACGCTTCTCTAATTTCCCATTTAATGCCATCCCCGACCTCCGCATTACTGTTTGGAGGTCTATATACCACTCCCACTAACGTTTTCTGCCCCTTGGTATTTCTCAGTTCTACCCATACAGATTCCACATCATCAGAGCTAATATCCTTCCTTTCAATCGTGTTAATCCCCTCTTTAACCAGCAATGCTACCCCACCTCCTTTTCCTTTTTGCCTATCTTTCCTGAATATTGAATACCCCTGGATGTTGAGTTCCCAGCCTTGGCCACCCTGGAGCCATGTTTCCGTAATCCCAATCATATCATATTCGTTTACATCTATTTGTGCAGCTAATTCATCCACCTGATTACGAATGCTCCTCGCATTAAGACACAAAGCCTTCAGGCTTGTTTTTTTTAATGCTCTTAGATCTTTTAGAATTATTATTTACTGTGGCCATGTTTGATTTAAACCCTTGATTTCTCTGCCTGTCACTTTTGTTTTTCTCCTTCCTATCTTTTGCTTTTATCCGTGTTTCCCTTTCCTCTTTCTCCCTGCTCAGGTTCCCAACCCCCTGCCATTTTAGTTTAAACCCTCCCCCAGAGCACTAGCAAACACTCCCCCAGGACATCGGTCCCTGCCCTGCCCAGGTGCAAACCGTCCGGTTTGTACTGGTCCCACCTCCCCCAGAACCGGTTCCAATGTCCCAGGAATTTTAATCCCTCCCCCTTGCACCATTCCTCTAGCAACGTATTCATCTGAAATATCCTTCTGTTTCTACTCTGACTAGCACATGGCACTGGTAGCAATCCTGAGATTACTACCTTTTGAGGTCCTATTTTTAAATTTACCTCCTAACTCCCTATATTCAGCTTTTAGGACCTCATCCCAGTTTTTACCTATATCGTTGGTGCCTATATGCACCACAACAACTGGCTGTTCACCCTCCCCCTCCAGAATGCCCTGCAGCCACTCCGAGACATCCTTGACCCTTGCACCAGGGAGGCAACACACCATCCTGGAGTCCCGTTTGCAGTCACAGAAAGGCCTATCTATTCCCCTTACAATAGAATCCCCTATTACTATAGCTCTACCCCTCTTTTTCCTCCCGTCCTGTGCAGCAGAGCCACCCCTGGTGCCAGGAAGTTGGCTGCTGCTGCTTTCCCCTGGTAAGCCATCCCCCCATCAGTATCCAAAGCGGTATATCTGTTTGAGAGGGGGATGGCCACAGGGGACCCCTGCACTACCTGCCTGCGCATACCATTCTGCCTGTTGGTCACCCATTCCCTTTCTGACTATGCCACCTTTATCTGCGGTGTGACCAACTGATTAAACGTGCTATTCACGATGTCCTCAGCATCGCGAATGGTCCATTATGTATCCAAATCGCTGCTCCAGCACCGCAATGCGGTCTGCCAGTAGCTGCAGCTGGACACACTTCCTGCACACATGGTTGTCAGGGACAGAGGAAGTGTCCCTGAGTTCCCACATAGCGCAGGAGGAGCATACCACGGCACTGGGCTGTCCTGCCATGACTTACCCCTTAATTAATTGAAATTAAATTAAACAAATCAATCCCACCAATTACACTACAGGTAAATGGTATATTTAAGGGCCCTGGTTTATAAACAATCCCCGGTACACCACAGAGATCCTAGAAACTATAAACCACAGAGTTAAAGTTTAAAAAAGAGAGAAATACTCACCAACCAATCAGTTACCTGCTTTCTGGTGACGTCGCACTTCGATTACTTTTTACTTCTCTCCCTCTCTGAGATTGGAGATTGGTAAACCTACCTGAGCCTCTGGCTGCCTTTTATAGGCTCGCCGCCGCGTTTCCCGCCGCCGCCGCCGTTGAGGCCTACCTGCTCTCAGCTGCCTTTTATAGGCTCGCCGCCGCGTTTCCCGCCGCCGCGACTGTAGAGAGCAGACAGGGCCTCGGTTTAAGGTCTCATCCAAAAGTCACACGTCCGACAGTGCGGCGCTCGCTCAGTACTGCACTGGAGTGTCAGCCTAGATTGTTGTGCTAATGTCTCTGAAGTGGGACTTGAGCCTACAACTTTCTGACTCGGGAAGCAAGAGTGCCAGCAACTGAGCCACTTGCTGACACTGTAATAAAAACAGAGACTAAAATAAAAAGAGAAACCGACAGCAACTCCATCCCAGCCCTTTCTCATCACTGCCCCACTCCTTTATATTAAAAAGCAGGTATAAGTTGTGCTCTCAAAATGCGGACATTCCTCAGTTCATCAGCACCATTAGTGATGAGAAATACACAAACTATCTCTCTTCAAGATGACGGGCAGTTTGCAAATCTTCAGTTTAACGGGCTGAATGTTCACTTTTACTGCGGTGCGGGCTGTAAAACGGGCGGCCGATCCGCTAACGTCTGTTGTGGTAAAAGTGAAAATTCACCCCAGAGTGTTTGACGTTCCCCTGCAGTTGATTGTAGTGCCACTTTCAGCCAGGAGATGGTGATGGCGAGCTGTACAAAGAGCTGTAAAGTTTTACAGTGCAGTATCACCACCTGCTGGTGGAAACCGGTACTGAGGGAATATCAAAAACTGCAAATGCTGAAACACTCGGCTGATCAGACAATTCAGGCAGGACCTTCCTTCAGAACTGAAAGATGATGGGATCATAAAAAAGAATGGAAAATAAACACGAGCCTAGAATTCCCTCTTCCGTGCTCCGCATTCCCGGTCTGTCCAATGTTCAAAAAAGCACAGGTTGGGATTGTGGAATTTCCCAATATGGGCTCTTGCTGTGTGTCAGGAGAGCGGAATTCCAAAATCTGGGCCTGTATTCCGAGTACAGAGAGGAGATTAATCAGTTAAAAAATCTCTCAAGTGGGTGCTGAAGACATGAAATTTATTTCCAGAGGGTGCCTGGGAGATACTTTGGTCAAAAGTGAATGGAAACTAGTTACTGGATTATCCTAGGCAGCGCCCTAGGAATGTGTCAGACCGTTACTTCACCCCTTGGTCCTGGATTGGAATCAAACAACAACAACAAATTGTGCTTATATAGCACCTTAAACATAGTAAAATGACCCAAGGCGCTTCACAGAAATGTTATCAAACCAAATCTGATACTGAGCTTGGTCAAAGAGGTAGGTTTAATGTAATGTCCATGTAATGTAATTAGCGCCACAGTCACTCGGAGGAATGCCAGGGTTCGATGAACAGACTGTGACTATCTTCTTGTTCAGTATTACTTCTTTGTACTGGATGTTTAATGCATAATAAACCTGTTTTACTGATACACAATATACCTGGACCCAGAGTGCTTTGTGTAGTCACGGAGAAATTATTCTAAAGAACTTTTAAAAGCGACATCATCCCTCAGTCTTCTCTTATCTAGAGAAAAGAGCCCCAGCCTGGGTGCTCTCCAGTGACTCCTCCCGCTGGACGTGGCCGTCAGGTGAGGACACAACTGAGCTCAGCTCTGCTGTTCCCGAGACCGGAGTTAGTGCCTTCAGGAGAAGAAGCGAGGAAATTGAGGTTTGAGGGACTTCTACAAAGAAAGCCACATTATAAAAAGACGATTGGCTGTGCTGGTGCTCAGCTCACTGTGCCACGGTGCTCGCAGCACTCCACACATGGTGATCTCCCAGTCTGAGCTGTGCTGCCCTAGAAGCTGGAGTGAAATCTCTTTTACAGCCCTCAGTGCATTGAGAAATATTGTGGTTTTCAACTTATTTTTTTCATGAGTAAGCTCTGTCACTGTAGTGTGGCAAATTCAGTTGCCCCCTTTTCGCCTGCCCCTCCAGTGCCACACATCTGTTCCCAGCTGATGGGGCTCACTGGCAAACTGTTCCTCCTGGATATAAAACACAAAGTGCTGGCAGTGCATGGCAGGCCAGTCAGTATCTGTAAAGAGAAAAGAGCCGATTGATGGTTTGAATGTGAATCTTTTCATCAGAACTCCTGATGAGGCGTTATACACCTGAAACACCTTTTCCAATTCAGGTTTATTGTATTAGTAGATTCTGTTTTTTATATTATTGTTCACACCAGGTCTCTGCTAATACGGAAATGTAACCTGCTTCGAGCAGATACAGAAGAAGAGAGCACCTTTGTTTCATTTCTTTACCTCCCTGCCTGTGCTGGGACGTGTCTTGGCTCTGATGTGAGCTCCCTGCTTCTGCTGGGATGCTGATTGCCTCTGCTGTGTGCTTCATGCATCTGCTGGAATACACCCTGGTTCTGTTGGGAAACCCAATGCCCCTGTGTGATTGATGCCCCTTTCCTCTCTTCTTTACCTGCCTCTGTTGGCCTGAGTAAGATCTGGATCTCAATGTGTGGCCAACAACAGTGCCCGTGAACTTTCTTCCACTACATCCACGGGTATCTTGCTCCTGACAGACCAGTAAGCAGCGCCTGAACTTCCTGCTTTAGAGTTTTTGTCTGACAACATTTTTGTTCTTTTCGTTCGCTTTGTTTGTATTGTTAGATTAATGAATGTAATAAACATGGCGAGACTGGTCTAAAACCACGTGATCGCTGGTTGGATGCAAATTCATTACGAACAAAAAAAATAAATGAAGGAATTCTGGGGATAAAATTGTTTTTGGGCGGTAGTTCAAAATGTCCAGTTAAGTCCAGAATGAGGTGTGAACTGCAGGAATAAACACAGGAAATGCTGGAAATACTCAGCAGGTCAGGCAGCATGTGTAGGGAGAGAAACCGAGTTTCAGGTCGATGAGCCTTGGTCAGAACTGCAGGAAGCCGGTGAGCTCGCTGCCTGTAATGTGGCTCCACAGCCGGAAGGTGGCGCGCCATGGCCGTGTCTCCGGTGGATTCCCGCGGTCCGGCTCACTCGAGCTGCTTTCCCACCGCGGCCATTGGCCACACTTCCCCAAGGCCCGCCAGCTTCACTCGCTCTCAGAAGGAACCGCATGAAGGTTCCGTCAATGACCAATTCCTCAGTCTGTTCCGCGACCCGTCTGCGTGCGATTCACAGGCTGAAATAGAAGAGCCCGTGTCCAGTGACAATGACCTGGTCATTGGCCGGAGAGCCTGTCACTCAGTGAGGGGGCGGGTCTCTCCCGGGAGAAGCGGATTGGCCGGAGAGCCTGTCACTCAGTGAGGGGGTGGGTCTCTCTCGGGGGAAGCGGATTGGCCGGAGAGCCTGTCACTCAGTGAGGGGGCGGGTCTCTCCCGGGGAAGCGGATTGGCCGGAGTGCCTGTCACTCAGTGAGGGGGCGGGGTCTCTCCCGGGGGAAGTCGATTGGCCGGAGAGACTGTCACTCAGTGAGGGGGCGGGTGTCTCCCGGGGGAAGTCGATTGGCCGGAGAGCCTGTCACTTAGTGAGGGGGCGGGTCTCTCCCGGGGGAAGTGGATTGGCCGGAGAGCCTGTCACTCAGTGAGGAGGCGGGTCTCTCCCGGGGGAAGTCGATTGGCCGGAGAGACTGTCACTCAGTGAGGGGGCGGGTCTCTCCCGGGGGAAGTCGATTGGCCGGAGAGACTGTCACTCAGTGACGGGGCGGGTCTCTCCCGGGTGAAGCGGATTGGCCGGGGAGCCTGTCACTCAGTGAGGAGGCGGGTCTCTCCCGGGGGGAGTCGATTGGCCGGAGAGCCTGTCACTCAGTGAGGGGGCGGGTCTCTCCCGGGGGAAGTGGATTGGCCGGAGAGCCTGTCACTCAGTGAGGGGGCGGGTATCTCCCGAGGGAAGCGGATTGGCCGGAGAGCCTGTCGCTCAGTGAGGGGGGCGGGACTCTCCCGGGGGAAGCGGATTGGCCGGAGAGCCTGTCACTCAGTGAGGGGGCGGGTCACTCCCAGGGGAAGCGGATTGGCCGGAGAGCCTGTCACTCAGTGAGGGGGCGGGTCTCTCCCGGGGGAAGTGGATTGGCCGGAGAGCCTGTCACTCAGTGAGGGGGGGTGGGTCTCTCCCGGGGGAAGCGGATTGGCCGGAGAGCCTGTCACTCAGTGAGAGGGCGGGTCTCCCGTGGGGAGTGGATTGGCCGGAGAAAATGAACACAATCCTACATTCTCTGCAGCCGAAGAAAACCACTTTTGAAGATTTTGAGTTTAAGCAACAAGAGACCGTCTGTGAAATGAAAGTGAATTCTCAGTGGGCCGTTGTGGGCTGCGCCTGTACGGGTAGCGTGTGATGCACCCCATGCCCGGATAACAGAACTCATCGAATCATAGAAAGTTACAGCACGGAAGGAGGCCATTTCGGCCCATTGTGTCCGCGCCGGCCAACAAAGTGCTATCCAGCCTAATCCCACTTCCCAGCTCTTGGACCGTAGCCCTGCAGGTTAGAGCATCCCAAGTGCACATCCAAGTACTTTTTAAATGTGGTTAGGGTTTCTGCCTCTACCACCCTTTCAGGCAGTGAGTTCCAGACCCCCAAAACCCTCTGGGTGAAGAAATTTCCCCTCAGATCCCCTCTAAACCATCCACCAATTACTTTAAATCTGTGCCCCCTGGTTTTTGACCCCTCTGCTGAGGGAAATAGATCCTTTCTATCCACTTTATCTATGCCCCTCATAATTTTATACACCTCAATTGTAAGGGGAATAGATAGGTGTTTCTGCAGCTGCAAATGAGACTCAAGGATGGTGTGTTGCCTCCCTGGTGCAAGGGTCAAGGATGTCTCAGGGCGGCTGCAGAACATTTTGGGAGCATTTCTATGTTTCAGGGATCTGCAGACATGCAGTTCAATGTCCCTCAGTCCCTCGTGGACATGCAGTCCAATGTCGCTCTGTCACTCTACACTTCTCAGTATCCTACCATTTATTCTGCATTCCCTTGCCTTGTTAGCCCTCCCCAAATGCATTACCTCACACTTCTCCGGATTGAGTTCCAGTTGCCACTTTCCTGCTCACCTGACCAGTCCATTGATATTTTCCTGCAGTCTACAGATTTCTTCCTCACTATAGAAACATAGAAGGAGCAGGAGTAGGCCATTCGGCCCCTCGAGCCTGCTCCACCATTCAATGCGATCATGGTTGATCATCCAAATTCGGTACCCGGTCCCTGCTTTCTCCCCATACCCCTTGATCCCTTTAGCCTTAAGAAATATATCCAACTCCTTTTTGATTATATTTAATGAACTGGCCTCCATCGCCTTCTGTGGTAATGAGTTCCACAGGCTCACCACTCTCTGGGTGAAGAAATTCCTCCTCATTTCTGTCCTAAATGGCCTACACTTTATCCTTAGACTGTGTTCCCTGGTTCTGGACTCCCCAACCATCGGGAACATCCTTCCTGCATCTAATCTGTCCAGCCATTTTAGAATTTTATAAGTTTCAATGAGATCACCTCTCATTCTTCTAAACTCTAGCGAGTACAAGCCCAATCAACCCAATCTCTCCTCATACATCATTCCTGCCATCCCAGGGATCAGCCTGGTGAATCTTCGCTGAACTCCGTCCATGGCAAGAACATCCTTCCTCAGATAAGGTGACCAAAACTGCACACAATACTCAAGATGTGGTCTCACCAAGGCCCTGTGCAACTGCAGCAAGACATCCTTGTTCCTGTACTCAAACCATCTCGCTACGAAGGCTAACATACCATTTGCCTTCTTAACCGCCTGCTGCACCTGCATGCTTACCTTCAGCGACTGGTGCACAAGGACACCCAGGTCTCATTGCACTTCCCCTTCTCCCAATCTATTGCCATTTAGATAATAATCTGCCTTCCTGTTTTTGCCAGCAAAGTGGATAACCTCACATTTATCCACGTTATATTGCATCAGCCATGTTTCTGCCCAATCACCCAACCTGTCCAAATCATCCTGGAGTTTCTCGACATCCTCCTCACAGCGCACACACCCACCCAGCTTTGTGTTGTCTGCAAATTTGGAGATATTACATCTAGTTCCCTTGTCTAGATCATTAATATATATTGTGAATATCTGGGGTCCTAGGACCGATCCCTGTGGTACCCCACTAGTCACTGCCTGCCACTCAGAAAAAGACCCATTTATTCCAACTCTTTGCTTTCTGTCTGCCACATCCACTGGTTCTCCCTTATCTATTTTACCAGTTACATCCTCAAAAAATTCCAGTAGATTAGTCAAGCATGATTTACCTTTTGTAAATCCATGTTGACTTTGTCCGATCCTGTCACTGTTTTCCAAGTGCTCTGCTATTACATCTTTTATAATGGACTCTAGCATTTTCCCCACCACCGATGTCAGGCTTACTGGTCGAAAATTCCCCTTTTTCTCTCTACTACTATTTTTGAATAGTGGGGTAACATTAGCTACCCTCCAATCCATGGGTACTATTCCAGAGTCTATTGAATTTTGGAAGATGACCAGCAATGCATCTACTATTTCTACGGTCACTTCCTTAAGTACCCTAGGATGTAGATTATCAGGCCCTATGGATTTATCGGCCTTCAATCCCGTCAATTTCCCTAACACCATTTCCCTACAAATACTGATTTCTTTCAATTCCTCCCTCTCATTAGACCCTATGTTCCTCGACATCTCTGGGAGATTATTTGTGTCCTCCTTTGTGAAGACAGAACTAAAATATGTATTTAATTGGTCTGCCATTTCTTTGCTCCCCATTATAAATTCCCCTGATTCTGACTGCAAGGGACCTATGCTTGACTTCGCCAATCTTTTTCTCCTCACATATCTATAAAAGCTTTTACAGTCAGTTTTTATGTTCCCTGCAAGCTTACTCTCATAGTCTATTTCTCCTTCTTAATTAATGCCTTTGTCCTCCTTTGTTGAATCCCAAACAGCTCCCAATCCTCAGGTTTACTGCTTTTTCTGGCCAATTCATATGTCCTCTCCTTGGATCTTATGCTATCCCTAATTTTCCTTGTTAGCCACGGTTGAGTCACCGTTTTTGTTTTATTTTTATGCCAAACTGTGATGAACAAATTCTGTAGTTCATCCATTCGATCTTTGAATGTTTGCTATTGCCTATCCACTGTCCTGAAGGTAGCAGGACAGTTAGATAAGGTGGTTAAGAAGGCATATGGGATACTTTCCTTTATTAGCCATGGCATATAATGTAAGAGCAGGAAGGTTGTGCTTGAACTATATAAAACAATAAAATAAAAACAGAAAATGCTGGGCGTATTCAACATCTGTGGAGAGAGAGACAGAGTTAACGTTTCAGTTCTGGTCACCAGATTACAGGAAGGATGTGGTTGCACTACAGAGGGGACAGAGGAGATTTACGAGGATGTTGCCCAGACTGGAGAATTTTAACTTTGAGGAATGATTGGATAGAACATAAGAACATAAGAAATAGGAGCAGGAGTAGGCCATTCGGCCCTTCGAGCCTGCTCTGCCATTCAATGAGATCATGGCTGATCTTCTGCCTCAACTCCATTCACTGGCCCTATCGCCATATCGCTTGATGCCTTTACTAGTCAGAAATCTATCGACTTCTGTTTTGAATAAACCCAATGACTGAGGCTCCACAGCCCTCTGGGGTAGAGAATTCCAAAGATTCACCACCCTCTGTGTGAAGAAATTTCTTCTCATCTCAGTCCTGAATGGCCGAGCCCTTATCCTGAGGCTGTGGCCCCTGGTTCTAGGCTCCCCAGCTAAGGGAAACATTCTCCCAGCATCCACCCTATCCAGCCCTGTAATGATTTTGTATGCTTCAATGAGATCCCCTCTCATTCTTCTGAATTCAAGAGAATACAGGCCTAGTTTACTCAACCTCTTCTCATACGACAGTCCCGCCATCCCAGGAATCAATCTCGTGCACCTTGGTTGCAATCCCTCTATGGCAAGTATATCCTTCCATAGGTAAGGAGACCAAAATTGTACACAGTACTCCAGGTGTGGTCTCACCAAGGCCCTGTATAATTGGAGTAAGACTTCTTTACTCCTGTACTCAAATCCTCTTGTAATGAAGGCCAGCATACCATTTGCCTTCCTAATGGCTTGCTGCACCTGCACATTCACGTTCAGTGACTCATGTACAAGGACACCCAGGTTCCTTTGAGCATCTGCATTCCCCAATCTTTCACCATTTAGGAAATACTCTGCCTTTCTGTTTTTTCTACCAAAGTGGATAACTTCACATTTATCCACATTATATTCCATCTGCCATGTTCTCGCCCACTCACTGAGCCTGTCGAGATCCCCTTGAAGCCTCTTCACAACTGCCACTGCCACTTAGCTTTGTAACATCAGCAAATTTGGAAATGTTACTTTTAGTCCCCTCATCCAAATCATTGATATAGATTGTGAATAGCTGGGGCCCAAGCACCGATCCTTGCAGTACCCCACTAGTCACAGCCTGCCATCCTGAAAAAGACCACTTTATCCTACTCTTTCACAGAAACCCAGAAACCCCACAGTGCAGATAGAGGCCATTTCGGCCCATCGAGCCTGCACCGACACATATCCCACCCGATCCCCGTAACCCCTACACCAACACATATCCCACCCTATTCCCGTAACCCCACGTATTTAATCCCCCTAACACTAAGGGTCAATTTATCATACCCAATCATCCTAACCCGCACATCTTTGGACTGTGGGAGGAAACCGGAGCACCCGGAGGAAACCCACGCAAACACGGGGAGAATGTGCAAACTCCACACAGACAGTCACCCGAGGCCGGATTTGAACCCGGGTCCCTGGCGCTGTGAGGCAACAGTGCTAACCACTATGCCACCATGCTGCCATGTTTTCTGTCTGTTAACCAATTCTCAATCTATGCTAATATATTACCCCCAATTCCACGTGCCCTAATTTTGTTCACCAAGCTCTTGTGGGACATTATCGAAGGCCTACTGAAAATCCAGAGACACCACATCTATCGGTCCCCCTTTGTCTACTCCACTAGTTACATCCTCAAAGAACTCCAATAGGTTTGTCAAACAGGATTTCCCTTTCATAAATCCATGTTGACTCTGCCCAATCTTACTATTAGTTTCTAAGTGCCCAGTTATTGCATCCTTTATAATAGATTCCAGCATTTTCCCAACTACTGATGTGTGGCTAACATCTCTGTAGTTCCCCGTTTTCCCTCTCCCTCCTTTCTAAAATAGCGGAGTTACATTTGCTATCCTCCAATCTGCAGGAACCGTTCCAGAATCTATAGAATTTTGGAAATCCAGGGTGGAGCGGCGCACCATCCGAGCCGCCGCTTCCCGGGTTCTTCAGCCGGTTCCACCAATTCCAACTCGGGACAAAGGACAGGAGCCAGGCTCCCAGCATGGCCCGCGGCCCCGGAGAGCATGCGCACTCTCAGCGGGGAAACCAGCGCGTTCAATAGGGTGGTTTCTGGGGCACGGGGAATTGCGGGTGCTGCGGCCGCCATTAATCAGCTGCATCTGGAAGAGTTTCATTGCAGGCTGACGGAAGGTAGGTCCCTGGCCGCCTGCATAGGTCTTTTTGTTCCTCCAGTTTGAGCTGGAGTGGAGATGAAGGAGAAGCTGCTGGGTTTAACCCCCAGTACTTCTGAGCCCAGGAGCACCCAACAATTTCCAATGTGAGTCTGTCAAGGGAGGTGGATTCTGGGGGAGATTAGGTTGCTAAACAGACACTGTCCCTACAATAGGTTGGGGTTGTTTTCTTTGGAACAGAGGAGGCTGAGGGGAGACTTGATTGAGGTGTATAACATTATGAGGGGCCTAGTCAGAGTGGATAGGAATGACCTATTTCCCCTAGCAGAGGTCAATAACCAGGGGTCATAAACTTAAAGTAATTGGTAGATCGATTAGACGGGCGTTGATGAGAACTTTTTTCACCCAGTGGGTGGTGGGGGTCTGGAACTCACTGCCTCAAAGGGTGGTAGAGGCAGAAACCTTCAACAGATTTTAAAAGTACTAGCATATGCACTTGAAGTGCCGTAACCTACAAGGCTACGGAGCAAGATATGGAAAGTGTGATTAGGCTGGATAGCTCTTTTCAGCCGGCACAGACACAATGGGTGGAAAGGCCTCCTAAATTTCTATGATTCTATTAAAATAGAACATAGAAGATAGGAGCAGGAGTAGGCCATTCGGCCCCTCGAGCCTGTTGCACCATTTAATGCGATCATGGCTGATCATCCAAATTCAGTACCCTGTCCTTGCTTTCCCCCCATATCCCTTGATCCGTTTAGCCTTTAGAAATATATCTAACTCCTTCTTGAATATATTTAATGAATTGGCCTCAACTGCCTTCTGTGGTAGAGAATTCCACAGGTTCACCACTCTCTGGGTGAAGAAATTCCTCCTCATCTCTGTCCTAAATGGCTTACCAGTTATCCTTAGACTGTGACCCATGGTTTTGGACTCCCCCACCATCGGGAACATCCTTCCTGCATCTAGTCTATCTGGTCCTGTTAGCATTTTATAAGTTTCAATGAGATCCCCTCTCATTCTTCTAAACTCTAGTGAATATAAGCAAGATCGACCCAATCTCTCTCCCTACGCCATTCCTGCCATCCCAGGTATCAGTCTGGTGAATCTTTGCTGCACTCCCTCCATGGCAAGAACATCCTTCCTCAGATAAGGCGACCAAAACTGCACACAATTCTCAAGGTGTGGTCTCACCAAAGCCCTGTACAATTGCAGCAAGACATCCTTGCTCCTGTACTTGAATCCCCTCGCTATGAAGGCCAACTTACCATTTGCCTTCTTAACCACTTGCTGCACCTGCATGCTTACCTTCAGCGACTGGTGCACAAGGACACCCAGGACTCGTTGCACTTCCCCTTCTCCCAATCTATTGCCATTCAAATAATAATCTGTCTTCCTGTTTTTGCCACCAAAGTGGATAACCTCGCATTTATCCACATTATACTGCATCTGCCATGTATCTGCCCAATGACCCAACCTGTCCAAATCATACTGGAGTTTCTTGGCATCCTCCTCACAGCACACACGCCCACCCAACTTTGTGTCATCTGCAAGCCTGGAGATATTACTTCTAGTTCCTTCGTCTAGTTCATTAATGTATATTGTGAATAGCTGGGGTCCTAGGACCGATCCCTGCGGTACCCCACTAGGCACTGCCTGCCACTCGGAAAAAGACCCATTAGTTCCAACTCTTTGCTTCCTGTCTGCCAACCAGTTCTCTATCCAAGTCAGTACTTTACCCCCAATCCCATGTGCTTTAACTTTGCACGCCAATCTCTTATGCGGGACCTTATTGAAAGCCTACTGAATGTCCAAATACACCACATCCACTGGTTCTCCCTTATCTATTCTACCATTTACATCCTCAAAAAATTCCAGTAGATTAGTCAAGCATGAATGTGCTGATCAGCTGGCTGATGTCTTCACCGCCATCTTCAACCTGTCATTGGCCCAGGCAGTAGTCCCTACATGCTTCAAGACCGCCACCATCATTCCTGTGCCTAAACAAGCGGCTGTGACGTGTCTGAACGACTATCGACCTGTCGCACTCACACCCATAATAATGAAGTGTTTCGAGAGACTGGTCTTAGCCCACATCAAAGCCAGTGTTCCTGCCTCCCTTGACCAACACCAGTTTGCCTATCGGGCAAACAGATCAACGGAGGATGCAATCACTACTGCTCTACACTCGGCACTGAATCACCTAGATGGTAAGGAGACCTACATCAGAATGTTGTTTATAGACTACAGCTCAGCATTCAACACTATCGTCCCCAACAAGCTGGCCACCAAACTCCAAACTCTTGGCCTGAACACTTCCCTCTGCAACTGGACCCTGGGCTTCCTAACAAACAGACCCCAGTCTGTCAAATTAGGCAACCACACCTCCCCCCCCCCGACCCTGAACACGGGGGCCCCACAAGGATGTGTGCTGAGCCCCCTCCTCTACTCCCTCTTCACCCACGACTGTGTGGCTGTTAATGGTTCCAACACCATCATCAAGTTTGCAGATGACACCACGGTAGTAGGCCAGATCACCAACAATGATGAGTCAGCCTACAGGGAGGAGGTCCAGCATCTTGTGAAGTGGTGCGCCGACAACAACCTGGCCCTTAACACCAAGAAAACAAAGGAAATAATCGTGGACTTCAGGAAGTCCAAAGGCGGAAGTCACACCTCCATCCACATCAATGGGGCGGAGGTGGAAAGGGTGGCCAGCTTTAAGTTCCTCGGAGTCCACATCACGGAAGACCTCTCCTGGTCCCTCAACACCTCCTCTCTGGTGAAGAAGGCCCAGCAGCGCCTATATTTCTTGAGGAGGCTGAAGGGATGTAATCTGTCACCCCCGATCCTCTCTAACTTCTACCGCTGCACTATAGAGAGCATCCTGACAAACTGTATCACGGTATGGTACGGCAGCTGTAGCTCCCATGACCGGAAAGCCCTGCAGCGGGTAGTCAAAACTGCCCAACGCATTACCGGCATCCGGCTACCGACCATAGAACATATATATCAGAAACGCTGCCTACGGAGGGCACGGTCCATCATCAAAGACCCTACCCACCCCAGCCACAGTCTGTTCGCCCTCCTACCATCTGGAAGATGCTACAGATGCATTCGCACCCGTACGACCAGATTTAGGAACAGCTTCTTTCCCAGGGCTGTCATCCTACTGAACTCCACAAATAAACACTAAAGCCTGCACATCTGCCGATGCACTTAATTATGGTCATATTTATGCTAATATATATGTACAAATGTATGTTGAAATGTTTAAGTGTCCTAATCCAAATTGTACACTCTCGGGAGCCGCAAGCCTACATTTCGTTGTACTGCACTTGTGCACTAACAATGACAATAAAAGTTGATTTGATTTGATTTGATTTGATTTACCTTTTGTAAATCCATGTTGACTTTGTCTGATCCTGTCACTGTTTTCCAAGTGCTCTGCTATTACATCTTTTATAATGGAATCTAGCATTTTCCCCACTACCGATATCAGGCTTACCGGTCTATAATTCCCCATTTTCTCTCTACCACCTTTTTTAAATAGTGGGGTTACATTAGCTACCCTCCAATCCATGGGAACTATTCCAGTGTCTATAGAATTTTGGAAGATGACCAGCAATGCATCTACTATTTCTAGGGCCACTTCCTTAAGTACCCTAGGATGTAGATTATCAGGCCCTGGGGATTTATTGGCCTTCAATCCTGTCAATTTCCCTAACACCATTTCCCTACAAATACTGATTTCATTCAATTCCTCCCTCTCATTAGACCCCATGTTCCCTGACATTTCTGGAAGTTTATTTGTGTCCTCTTGTGAAGACAGGACCAAAGTATGTATTTAATTGGTCTGCCATTTCTTTGTTCCCCATTATAAATTCCCCTGATTCTGACTGCAAGGGACCTACACTTGACTTCACCAATCTTTTTCTCTTCACATATCTATCGAAGCTTTTACAGTCAGTTTTTATGTTCTCTGCAAGCTTACTCTCATATTCTATTTTCCCTCTCTTAATTAATCCCTTTGTCCTCCTTTGCTGAATCCTAAACTGCTCCCAATCCTCGGGTTTGCTGCTTTTACTGGCCAATTTATATGTCCACTCCTTAGATCTTATGCTATCCCTAATTTCCCTTGTTACCCACGGTTGAGTCACCTTTTTTGTTTTATTTTTATGCCAAACGGAGGAACAAATTCTGTAGTTCATCCATGCGATCTTTAAATGTTTGCCATTGCCTATCCACTGTCAACCCTTTAAGTAACATTCCCCAATCCATCCTAGCCAACTCGCACCTCATACCATCATAGTTTCCTTTATTTAAATTCAGGACCCTAGTCTCTGAGTCAATTACTTCACTCCCCATCTTAATGAAGAATTCTATCATATTATGATCGCTCCGACCCAAGGGGCCTCGCACAACAAGATTGCTAATTAATCCTTTCTCATTACATAATACCCAGTCTAAGATGGCCTGATCTCTAGTTGGTTCCTCGACATATTGGTCCAGGAAACCATCCCGTATACACTCTAGGAATTCCCCCTCCACAGTATTGTTACTAATTTGGTTAGCCCAATGTATGTGTAGATTAAAGTCACCCATGATAACTGCTGTGCCCTTATTGCACGAGTCTCTACTTTCCCATTTAATGCCATCCCCAACCTCAGCATTTCTGTTTGTGGGTCTGTATACAACTCCCACTAACGTTTTCTGTCCCTTGGTATTTCTCAGCTCTACCCATACAGATTCCACATCATCAGAGCCAATATTCTTCCTTAAAATTGTGTTAATCTCCTCTTTAACCAGCAATGCTACCCCACCTCCTTTTCCTTTTTGCCTGTCCTTCCTGAATATTGAATACCCCTGGATGTTGAATTTCCAGCTTTGGTCACCCTGAAGCCATGTCTCAGTAATTCCAATTACATCATATACGTTTACATCTATTTGCGCAGCTAATTCATCCACCTTATTACGAATGCTCCTCGCATTAAGACACAAAGCCTTCAGGCTTGTTTTTTTAACACTCGTAGTCCTTTTAGAATTATTATTTACTGTAGCCCTGTTTGATTTATACCCTTAATTTCTCTGCATTCCACTTTTGCTTTTCTACTTCCTGTCTTTTGTTTCTATCCTTGCTTCCCTTTCCTCTGTCTCCCTGCACAGGTTCCCAACCCCCTGCCATTTTAGTTTAAACCCTCCTCAACAGCACTAGCAAACACTCCCCCTAGGACATTGGTCCCGATCCCACCCAGGTGCAAACCGTCCAGTTTGTACTGGTCCCACCTCCCCCAGAACCAGTTCCAATGTCCCAGGGATTTGAATCCCTCCCCTTTGCACCATTCCTCTAGCTATGTATTCATCTGAAATATCCTGCTATTTCTACTCTGACTAGCACGTGGCACTGGTAGCAATCCTGAGATTACTACCTTTGAGGGTCTATTTTTTAATTTACCTCCTAACTCCCTATATTCAGCTTTTAGGACCTAATCCCGTTTTTTACCTATATCGTCGGTACCTATATGCACCATGACAACTGGTTGTTCACCCTCCCCTTCCAGAATGTTCTGCAACCTCCCCGAGACATCCTTGACCCTTGCACCAGGGAGGCAACACACCATCCTGGAGTCTCGTTTGTGGCCGCAGAAACGCCTATATATTCCCCTTATAATAGAATCCCCTATCACTATAGCTCTCCCAGTCTTTTTCCTCCTGTCCTGTGCAGTAGAACCGCCCATGGTGCCAGGAAGTTGGCTGCTGCTGCCTTCCCCCTATTCTTCTATGATGTGGGATACAGGGCACTGGAGCTTCTTCTTCCTTTCTCCCGTATGGGAGTAGAATAGCCAATCAGATGTCAATATCTCAGGCAGATACCCAGGCCAAAGCTTGCGGTGTAACAGCGGATATCTTGTAGGCTGCCTGTGAATTTCCTCTGCGGGCAGTGCTCAATGATGTGCTCCAGGGTCTGATTAGGAGCTCCACAGTCACAGGATGGAGATGTTTTAATCTTTCATCTATGGAGAAGGTGGCAGCATCGACCATGAGCGGTTCTGCGGCGGTGGATGGTTGTCCATATAAAGCTAGGTGGGAATGTAAGTTGTGAGGAGGATGCAAAGAGGCTTCAAGGGAATATAGACAGGCTAAGTGAGTGGGCAAGAACATGACAAATCGAATATAATGTGGAGAAATGTGAAGTTATCCACTTTGTAGGAAAATTAGAAAATCAGAGTAATTTTCAAATGGTGAGAGATTGGGAAATGTTGGTGTTCAGAGGGACCTGGATGTCCTTGTACATGAATCATTGAAAGTTAACATGCAGGTACAGCAAGCAATTAGGAAAGCAAATGGTATGTTGGCATTTAATACAAGAGGATTTGAGTATAAGAGTAACGACATCTTACTGCCATTATATAGGGCCCTGGTGAGGCCTCACCTGGAGTATTGTGTACAGTTTTAGTCTCCTTACCTAAAGAAAGATACAGTGGCCATAGAGGGAGTGCAACGAAGGTTCACCAGACTGATTCCTGGGATGGGTGGCTTGTCCTATGTGCAGAGACTGAATAGACTAGGCCTATATTCTCTAGAGTTTAGAAGAATGAGAGGTGATCTCATTGAAACATACACAATTCTTACAGGGCTTGACAGGTTAGATGCAGGGAGGATGTTTCCCCTGGCTGGAGAGTCTAGAACCAGGGGTCACAGTCTCAGAATAAGGGGTCGGCCATTTAGGACTGAGATGAGGAGAAATTTCTTCACTCAGAGGGTGGTGAATCTTTGGAATTCTCTACCCCAGAGGGCTGTGGAGGCTCAGTCATTGAATATATTCAAGACAGAGATCGATAGATTTTTGATTTTTAAGGGAATCAAGGGATATGGGGTGGAGATGCCAGAGTTGGACTGGGGTGGACAAATGTAAGAAATCACACAACACCAGGTTATAGTCCAACAGCTTTATTTGAAATCACAAGCTTTCGGAGCGCTGCTCCTTCTTCAGGTGAAGTGGAGAAATGCATAAAGACACAGCTTATATAGTCAGAGAATCATGTCAGATGTTTACAGGTAACCTTTCCAACTGCCATTTATCGCACCTCGGCAGAGAGATAATCACAGCAGTCAAAGGTGTGAATGGTGTCCAAACAGGTCAGTCAGGGAAACATTACATCAAAGAACAATGAGGTGGGGTCACAAGGGGTCAAATATTGCAGATGCTGGGGTCTGTATGAAAAACAAAAAAACAGACAAAAAAATGTCCGCTCCGAAAGCTTGTGATTTCAAATAAAGCTGTTGGACTATAACCTGGTGTTGTGTGATTTCTTACAAGGGATATGGGGATAGTTCAGGAAAGTGGAGATGAGGTAGAAGATCAGGCATGACCTTATTGAATGGTGGAGCAGGCTTGAAGGGCCAAATGGCCAACACCTGCTCCTATTTCTTATGTCCTTATGTCCACTGTTTGTGAGGAAGGTTTGATCTTTGGAGCTAAGGCGGGTAAATTAGTAAAAATTCTGAGGAGGAGGAATTCCTGGAATGTTTTCGGGACGGTTATCTGGACCAATATGTCGAGGAGCCGACTCGAGATCAGGCCATTTTAGACTGGGTATTGTGCAATGAGAAGGGACTTATCAGCAATCTTCTTATACGAGGCCCCTTGGGTCAGAGCGATCATAATATGATCGAGCTCTCAGTCGAGATGGAGAGTGAGGAAATTGAATCAGAGACTAAGGTCCAGAACTTAAATAAAGGGAATTACGAGGGTATGAGACGGGAATTGGGTAAGATTGATTGGGTGGTGTTTCTGGGGGGATTGACAGTGGATAGACAATGGCAAGCATTCAAAGATAGAATGGAAGAATTCCAGAACATGTTTATACCGGTTTGGCACAAAAATAAACCTAAAAAGGTGACTCAACCGTGGATAACGAGGGAAATTAGGGACAGCATAAAATCAAAAAAAAGGGCATATCAACTGGCAAAAAAAAGCACCAGACCAGAAGATTGGGGGCAGTACAGGATACAGCAAAAGAGGACAAAGGGATTAATCAGGAAGGGGAAAATAGAATACGAAAGTAAACTTGCAGCAAACATAAAGACAGACTGCAAAAGCTTTTATCGGTATATCAGGAGGAAAAGACTGGTAAAATCCCAAGTCGGTCCCTTGCAGTCCGATTCGGGAGAATATATAATGGAGAATAAGGAAATGGCAGACCAATTAAACTCATACTTTGGTTCTGTATTCACAAAGGAGGACACAAATAACCTCCCAGGAATATCGACAAACATAGGGACTAATGAGAGGGAGGAGCTGACAGAAATTAGTATCTCTAGGGATATGGTGTTGGGTAAGTTGAGGGGACTGAAGGCCGACAAATCCCCGGGGCCTGATAAACTACATCCTAGGGTACTTAAGGAGGTGGCCCTGGAGATAGCAGATGCTCTAAGGATCATCTTCCGGAACTCCATTGACTCGGGAACAGTACCCGTGGATTGGAGGGTAGCTAATGTTACCCCAATATTTAAAAAGGGGGGTAGAGAGAAAGCAGGGAATTATAGACCAGTAAGCCTTACATCGGTTGTGGGCAAAATGCTAGAGTCCATTATTAAGGATAAAATAGCGGAGCACTTGACAAATGGGGAAAGGATCGGACAGAGTCAACATGGATTTACAAAGGGTAAATCGGGTTTGACTAATCTGCTGGAATTTTTTGAGGAAGTAACTGGTAAAATAGATGGGGGAGAGCCAGTGGATGTGGTGTACCTTGACTTCCAGAAAGCCTTCGATAAGGTTCCACACAAAAGATTATCATGCAAAATTAAGGCTCATGGGATTGGGGGCAAAGTATTAACGTGGATAGAGAACTGGCTGGCGGATAGAAAACAGAGAGTTGGAATAAACGGCTCGTTTTCGGAGTGGCAGGCAGTGACCAGCGGGGTGCCGCAAGGATCTGTCCTGGGACCCCAGCTGTTCACAATATATATAAATGATCTGGATCAGGGAATTGGATGCAATATTTCCAAATTCGCTGACGACACTAAACTAGGAGGAGGGGTGGGCTCTGATGAGGATGTCAGGAGGCTACAGTGCGATTTGGACAGGTTGGGGGAATGGGCGGATACGTGGCAGATGCACTATAATGTGGATAAATGCGAGGTTATCCACTTTGGGGGTAAAAACAGGAGGGTGGATTATTATCTAAATGGCAATAGATTGGGAGATGGGGAAGTGCAGAGGGACCTGGGTGTTCTTGTGCACCAGTCACTGAAGGAGAGCATGCAGGTGCAACAGGCGATTAAGAAGGCAAATGGTATGTTGGCCTTCATATCAAGGGGGTTCGAGTATAGGAATAGGGATACCTTACTACAGCTGTACAAGGTGCTGGTGAGACCGCATCTGGAGTATTGTGTACAGTTTTAGTCGCCCCATCTGCGGAAGGATGTTCTTGTCATGGAAAGAGTGCAGCGGCGATTCACCAGGCTGATACCTGGAATGGCGGGAATGACCTACGAGGAGAGATTGAATAGTTTGGGCTTGTACTCACTGGAGTTTAGAAGATTGAGAGGGGATCTCATCGAAACATATAAAATTATGGCAGGCCTGGACAGGCTGAATTCAGAGAGAATGTTTCCAATGGCAGGGGAGCACAGAACCAGGGGCCACAGTCTAAAAATAGCGGGCAAATCATTTAAAACAGAGATGAGGAAGAATTTCTTCACTCAAAGAGTGGTGAGCCTGTGGAATTCCCTGCCACAGAGGGCTGTGAAGGCTAATTCAATAAATATTTTCAAGAGAGAATTGGATATATTTCTGAAGGCTAAGGGGATTAAGGGTTACGGAGAAAAGGCGGGGACGGGGTACTGAACTGGTAAGATCAGCTATGATCTCAGACGAAGATCAGCCATGATCTCATTGAATGGCGGAGCAGGCTCGAAGGGCCGAATGGCCTACTCCTGTTCCTATCTCTATGTTTCTATGTTTCTAAATGGAGTTGAGGTCCAGATCAGCCCCAATCTCATTGAAAGGCGGAAAAAATCTCCAGGGGCTGAATGGCCCACTCCTGTTCCCACAACTAGCTCAGTCTGCTAATGGGCAGAGGGGCTGCCCTTCAGGTGAGATGTTAATCCAAGGCCGCGTCTGCCTCAAGTGGGTGATTCAGATCCCGCGGCAAAGAGGAGCCAGGGAATTCTCCCAGTGTCCGGGCTAACATTCCTCCCTCAACCAGCACCGCCAAAGAGAGATTAACTGGTCATTCATCTCATTGGCTCTCTGTGGGATCTTGCTGTGTGAAATGACTGCTGCATTTTCCTCACTAACCACGGCTACTGCGCTTGCGAGTAACGCATTGCGGGTGCAGTGAGTTTCTGGGCTGGGTTGAGATGCTGTTTGATCGCAAGTCTGTCATTGTTACAAAGTGCACCGCCAGCACCTGCTGGCAGGATATCAGTGCTGCAGGAAAGAATTCCCCATTAAAAACAGCCCAAGAAGTGGTGACTGTCTCTGAAGGTTTACAAGGACAGTGATGCCCCTGGAGGGGGAGGGGGAGGGGGAAGGCCCCCATTGGCTCAGAGGATAAATGCCTCCAGGATTTAATGTCCTTCGGGTATATAACAGCCTTGGAGTTGATGGTGTTAGTGGAGGGTTTTGTATGTTTGATGTGGAAGTTGACTCTGTGCTTGTGGTTAATGGGGTAGAAATTGCACCTGGTTGTCCCGGTTTATGGGGGTAAAATGGTCGCAGTGAGGGACAGATTTGGGGACCAAATTCCGGCGCCCAATTGGCTCATGCCATTTTCGGTCCTCTGAGTTCTCCCCAGTGTCCAGGTCAATATTTCATTGAACCAGTGAATGATACACCACAGGAGGAGGCCACTCAGCCCTTCGTGCCTGTGCCGGCTCTTTGAAAGAGCGAAACAATTAATCCCACTCCACTGCCCTTTCCCCACAGCCCATACTTTTCCCTTCAGGTATTTATCCAATTCCCTTTTGAGGGCCACCATTGAATCTGTATCCGCCACCCTATCAGGCAGTGCATTCCAAACACTAACCTTTCCTGTAAATAGGTTGTTCCTCATCTCGCCCCTGGTTCTTTTGCCAATTACCTTCAATCTGTGTTTTCTGATTGCCAACATTTATCCCACTGGATACAGTTTCTCCTTATTTACTCTATCAGAACCCTTCATGATATTGACCAGCTCTGTGAAATCTCCCCTTAACCTTCTCTGGTCTAAGGAGAAAAAACTCAGCTTCTCCAGTCTCTCCATGTAACTGAAGTCCCACATCCCTGGTACCATTCTAGTAAATCTCTTCCTAAAGTGTGGTTCCCAGAATTGGACACAATACTCCAGCTGGGGCCGAACCAGTGATTTAGGAAGGTTCAGCATAACTTCCTTGCTATTGTAATCTATGACTCTGTTTATAAAGCTCAGGATACTGTATATTATTTAGCAGCCATCTCACCTTGTCCTGCCACCTTCAAAGATTTCTGTACAAACACCCCCAGGTCTCTCTCTTCCTGCACCCCCTATAAAATTGTACCATTTATTTTATATTTGCCTCACCGCATTCTTCTGATCGAAATGCATCATTTCACACTATGTTGAATTGCATCTGCCATGTGTCTGCCCATTTCTGTCTATATCCTCCTGAAGTCTATTACTATCCTCCTCACCGTTTACTACAATTCCGAATGTTTTGTCATCTGCAAACTTTGAAATGTTGCCCTTTATACCCAAGTGAAGTGGAGTTAAGATGCACATCAACCAATATCTCATTGAATGACGGCAGAGGCTCGAGGGGCTGAATGGTGTACTCCTGTTCCTGTGTCAGCCTAGAAAGTGAGTGTAAGGAGGTGATGAGCTCTGGAAAACCCCGAACCCTGGGATGCTAAGGCCCATCTCTGCACCTCCACTGCCTCTCTGCTTCAGATAGTGTGTCTCACCAGCAATCCAGCCTGGATCCTCCCTGGTCTGTGTGTCTCAGTAAACACACCAAGCAGTGCTCGGCAATTCTGACACCACCTTCTGATTTAGACACAGACTCTGCAGACAGATGAAGCAGATACTTTTATTTCTGTGTGCAGGGTACAAGCAGACAGCACTTTACAATTTATCAAACACTTTCAATACTTGGTTACAATGATATACTTTGTTTCCTATTAAACTCTGCAGAATACAACATTTAAAACCAGCTCATCAAACTCTGAAACACAGTTGCAGTTTTAGATGAGGTTGATCTGAATATGAAAGACAGACAGACAGACTTGCATTTATATAGCGCCTTTCACAGCCTCAGGCTGCCCAAAGTGCTTTACAGCCAATGAAGTACTTTTGAATGTAGTCACTGTTGTGATATAGGGAAACGCGTGGAGATAGAGAGTCTGGAGCAAGGTGTAAATAATACAAACAACAGGTTTAGTTCATGCTTCTGGGATGTAACTAAGCCCCGAATCGCTGTGTTTTTAATAAATGCCGCTTCTATTGTGCAGTTTAATAACAGCGCTGGGCAGCAGAGGTGTTGCACTAATTCATCTCAAACACCGCCATGTAGCGCCACCTTCCGCCTGTGGAGCAACATTACAGGCAGGAAGGTCACCGGGTTCCTGCAGCTCACAGCTCATTCCACCCAGTCAGTTCCTCTCTACAATTCACCATCCATTGGTTTCTTCTCTCCCCCTCCTTCTATTCCCCAGCCCTACACAGGCCCTTGCTGATCTTTCAGTTCCCAGTTCCGATGCAGGGTGTATTCCCGGAATGTTAACCTGTCTTCTCTCTCCACAGGTGATGACCTTGTCCACTCTCTATTCTAAACACTCCACACGCTTGAAGTTTCTGATCATTTCCATCCCCTGGGTTTTCCCATGTTTCTGACACTCCCTCCTGTTCCCTTTTGATTTCACTTCTATCTGGTGCCCCTTTTACTTTTTCCTTCCCTCGGGTATTATTTAATTTGCCGTGTCTCGGATGGTCCCTTTGTCATGTCCTTCCCACTGGTGTTCTATCTCACCCTAGTTCCTCTCCCCTGCCCCTCTTTACCTTTAACTTCCCAGCTGGAGTCTGTGGTTCCCTTGGTGTATTTCTGCCCCTGTTTTAATTCTCCTCTGTCTCTGGGCCCCGATGATTCTCGATGTTCTTGAGGTTTTTATTAAATTTTACAGGAGTCTCTGGAGCAGTTGCCACGAGTTTGTTCCCCTGCACCGATTAAACAAACAAATCTCACCAACAAGACATTGTCACTCGGTTGTAGCCGCCCTGACCTCAGGTGACATTTGGACCATCCGCACCACCTGTGACTGAGACCGACGCCCATCAGTTTGCAGCTGGCAGGAGGCGGGGTGAAATTATGGGATGGACCCGTTAGTGACCTTTAACCCCGCAGATTGTCAGCGGGGCGGAGTTTTTCCCGCCGTCATTCGATCCCGGATTGAAGATGGGAAAGATTCTCTCAGTGAAAGTGTGGGTGAAAGTGTGGAGATGGGACATGTTGTCCGCATTGTAAAATGACACCTGTCCGCCCTCATAGTCCAGGTACAGCCCGATCTTCCGGGGATCCACACTCGGGGTGAGGCGGGTCGGTGAGGGGGAGGTGAGGGCAACATAGACACTTTCGGGGGACAGCCACACGGTCCAGTATCCGGTCTCAGGTCTCGGGTCGATTCCCCCTTTTCTAGCGACAGACTCTCGGGCCACTCCCACAATCCACTCAGTCTTGTTACCCACCTCCACCTCCCAGTAGTGTCTCCCTGATGTGAATCCCTCCGATCCCAGGACAAAGGGCCAGTAATCAAACCTCTCCGGGGTGTCAGGGAGCGGCTGCTGTTTGTCTCCGAGTCTCACACTGGTCCGGTCCTCAGACAGGATGAGCCGGGGATTCGCTGTGTTCGGATCCAGAGTCAGAGAGGCTGGAGCTGGGGAAAGTTAAAATAACACAGTCAGTGATTTAGTTTCTTGCTGTGATTTATTCAAACTCTTTCCTTTTTAAAGTGACCACCCGGGCTCTGGGTTGTGTTCATGGAATCTGCTGTCACTCCAGGGTTTACACCCTGGGGGTCGATTTACATCGTTTGCGGCCCCAAATCAGCGCCTGGAGATAAAGACCCGAGAAGCACTGGAGACAGCGGGGGGAGGTGGGGGATAGCAGGGGGAGGGGGGAATGGGAGAGAGCTGGGGGAGACAGATGGGGGGAGAAGAGAGAGACAGCGGGGGGAGGGGAGAGAGACAGCGGGGTGGAGAGAGACAGCAGCTTGAGGGGGAGACAGCGGGGTGGAGAGGTAGAGAGAGCGTATAGAGGGAGAGAGCGGGGAAAGGGGAGAAAGCGGGAGAGGGGGAGAGAGCAGGAGATGGAGCAGAGACAGCGGGGAAGGGGAGAGGGCAGGAGATGGGGCAGAGACAGTGGGGAAGGGGAGAGGGCAGGAGATGGGGCAGAGACAGCGGGGAAGGGGAGAGAGCAGGAGATGGGGCAGAGACAGTGGGGAAGGGGAGAGGGCAGGAGATGGGGCAGAGACAGCGGGGAAGGGGAGAGAGCAGGAGATGGGGCAGAGACAGCGGGGAAGGGGAGAGAGCAGGAGATGGGACAGAGACAGCGGGGAATGGGAGAGCAGGAGATGGGGCAGAGACAGCGGGGAGGGGGAGAGAGCAGGAGATGGGGCAGAGAGAGTGGGGCGGGGGAGAGAGCAGGAGATGGGGCAGAGACAGTGGGGAAGGGGAGAGAGCAGGAGATGGGGCAGAGACAGCGGGGAGGGGGAGAGAGCAGGAGATGGGGCAGAGACAGCGGGGAAGGGGAGAGGGCAGGAGATGGGGCAGAGACAGTGGGGAAGGGGAGAGAGCAGGAGCTGGGGCAGAGACAGTGGGGAGGGGGAGAGAGCAGGAGATGGGGCAGAGACAGTGGGGAAGGGGAGAGAGCAGGAGATGGGGCAGAGACAGTGGGGAAGGGGAGAGAGCAGGAGCTGGGGCAGAGACAGCGGGGAGGGGGAGAGAGCAGGAGATGGGGCAGAGACAGCGGGGAGGGGGAGAGAGCAGGAGTTGGGGCAGAGACAGCGGGGAAGGGGAGAGAGCAGGAGATGGGGCAGAGACAGTGGGGAAGGGGAGAGAGAGCGGGGAAGGGGAGAGAGCAGGAGATGGGGCAGAGACAGCGGGGAGGGGGAGAGAGCAGGAGATGGGGCAGAGACAGCGGGGAGGGGGAGAGAGCAGGAGATGGGGCAGAGAGCTGGGAAGGGGAGAGAGCAGGAGATGGGGCAGAGAGAGCGGGGAGGGGGAGAGAGCAGGAGGAGGGGCAGAGACAGCGGGGAGGGGGAGAGAGCAGGAGGAGGGGCAGAGACAGCGGGGAGGGGGAGAGAGCAGGAGATGGGGCAGAGAGCACGGGGAGGGGGAGAGAGCAGGAGATGGGGCAGAGACAGCGGGGAAGGGGAGAGAGCAGGAGATGGGGCAGAGACAGCGGGGAGGGGGAGAGAGCAGGAGATGGGGCAGAGACAGCAGGGAGGGGGAGAGAGCAGGAGATGGGGCAGAGACAGCAGGGAGGGGGAGAGAGCAGGAGGAGGGGCAGAGACAGCGGGGAAGGGGAGAGAGCAGGAGATGGGGCAGAGACAGCGGGGAAGGGGAGAGAGCAGGAGATGGGGCAGAGACAGCGGGGAGGGGGAGAGAGCAGGAGATGGGGCAGAGAGAGTGGGGAGGGGGAGAGAGCAGGAGATGGGGCAGAGAGTGGGGAGGGGGAGAGAGCAGGAGATGGGGCAGAGAGAGCGGGGAGGGGGAGAGAGCAGGAGAAGGGGCAGAGACAGCGGGGAGGGGGAGAGAGCAGGAGATGGGGCAGCGAGAGCGGGGAGGGGGAGAGAGTAGGAGATGGGGCAGAGACAGCGGGGAAGGGGAGAGAGCAGGAGAAGGGGCAGAGACAGCGGGGAGGGGGAGAGAGCAGGAGATGGGGCAGAGAGAGCGGGGAGGGGGAGAGAGCAGGAGATGGGGCAGAGAGAGCGGGGAGGGGGAGAGAGCAGGAGATGGGGCAGAGACAGTGGGGAAGGGGAGAGAGCAGGAGATGGGGCAGAGACAGCGGGGAAGGGGAGAGAGCAGGAGATGGGGCAGAGACAGCGGGGAGGGGGAGAGAGCAGGAGATGGGGCAGAGAGAGCGGGGAGGGGGAGAGAGCAGGAGATGGGGCAGAGAGAGCGGGGGAGGGGAGATAGCAGGAGATGGGGCAGAGACAGCGGGGAGGGGGAGAGAGCAGGAGATGGGGCAGAGACAGCGGGGCAGGAGAGAGAGCAGGAGGAGGGGCAGAGACAGCCGGGAGGGGGAGAGAGCAGGAGATGGGGCAGAGACAGCGGGGAGGGGGAGAGAGCAGGAGATGGGGCAGAGACAGTGGGGAGGGGGAGAGAGCAGGAGGAGGGGCAGAGACAGCGGGGAGGGGGAGAGAGCAGGAGATGGGGCAGAGACAGCGGGGAGGGGGAGAGAGCAGGAGATGGGGCAGAGACAGCGGGGAGGGGGAGAGCAGGAGATGGGGCAGAGACAGCGGGGAAGGGGAGAGCAGGAGATGGGGCAGAGACAGCGGGGAGGGGGAGAGCAGGAGATGGGGCAGAGACAGTGGGGAAGGGGAGAGCAGGAGATGGGGCAGAGACAGCGGGGAAGGGGAGAGCAGGAGATGGGGCAGAGACAGTGGGGAGGGGAAGAGAGCAGGAGATGGGGCAGAGACAGCGGGAGGGGGAGAGAGCAGGAGATGGGGCAGAGACAGCGGGGAAGGGGAGAGCAGGAGATGGGGCAGAGACAGTGGGGAAGGGGAGAGAGCAGGAGATGGGGCAGAGACAGCGGGGAGGGGGAGAGAGCAGGAGATGGGGCAGAGACAGCGGGGAGGGGGAGAGAGCAGGAGATGGGGCAGAGACAGCGGGGAGGGGGAGAGAGCAGGAGATGGGGCAGAGACAGCGGGGAGGGGGAGAGAGCAGGAGATGGGGCAGAGACAGCGGGGAGGGGGAGAGAGCAGGAGGAGGGGCAGAGGCAGCGGGGAGGGGGAGAGAGCAGGAGATGTGGCAGAGACAGTGGGGAGGGGGAGAGAGCAGGAGGAGGGGGCAGAGACAGCGGGGCGGGCGAGAGAGCAGGAGATGGGGCAGAGACAGCGGGGAGGGGGAGAGAGCAGGAGATGGGACAGAGACAGCGGGGAAGGGGAGAGCAGGAGATGGGGCAGAGACAGTGGGGAAGGGGAGAGAGCAGGAGAAGGGGCAGAGACAGCGGGGAGGGGGAGAGAGCAGGAGATGGGGCAGAGACAGCGGGGAGGGGGAGAGAGCAGGAGGAGGGGCAGAGACAGCGGGGAGGGGGAGAGAGCAGGAGATGGGGCAGAGAGAGCGGGGAAGGGGAGAGAGCAGGAGATGGGGCAGACAGAGCGGGGAGGGGGAGAGAGCAGGAGATGGGGCAGAGACAGCGGGGAAGGGGAGAGAGCAGGAGATGGGGCAGAGACAGCGGGGAGGGGGAGAGAGCAGGAGATGGGGCAGAGACAGCGGGGAAGGGGAGAGCAGGAGATGGGGCAGAGACAGTGGGGAAGGGGAGAGAGCAGGAGATGGAGCAGAGAGAGCGGGGAAGGGGAGAGAGCAGGAGGGAGGGCGGGAAGCAGGGGAGACAGCGGTGCGGGAGAGCTGGGGAGGAGAGGGAGCGAGGGGAGGTGAATCAGGGGGGAGGGGTGAGAGAGTGTGGGGAGGGGCGAGTCAGGGGAGGGGAGAGAGAGCGTGGGGAGGGGGGAAGGGGAGAGAGAGCAGGGAGGGGGAGTCATAGAAACATAGAAGATAGGAGCAGGAGTTGGCCATTCGGCCCTTCGAGCCTGCTCCGCCATTCAATGAGATCATGGCTGATCATCCAAATTCAGTACTCTGTCCCTGCCTTCTCCCCATATCCCTTGATCCCTTTAGCCTCAAGAAATATATCCAACTCTTTCTTGAATATATTTAATGAACTGGCCTCCACCGCCCTCTGTGGCAGAGAATTCCACAGGTTCACCACTCTCTGGGTGAAGAAATTCCTCCTCATTTCAGTCCTAAATGGCTTACCCCTTATCCTTAGACTATGACCCCTGGTTCTGGACTCCCCGGACATCAGAAACATCCTTCCTGCATCTAGTCTGTCCAGACCTGACAGAATTTTATAGGTTTCAATGAGATCCCCTCTCAATCTTCTAAACTCCAGTGAGTATAAGCCGAATCGACACAATCTCTCCTCATATGTCATTCCTGCCATCCCAGGTATCAGCCTGGTGAATCTTCGCTGCACTCCCTCCATGGCAAGAACATCCTTCCTCAGGTAAGGTGACCAAAACTGCACACAATACTCAAGGTGTGGTCTCACCAAGGCCCTGTACAACTGTAGCAAGACATCCTTGTTCCTGTACTCGAACCCTCTTGCTACGAATGCCAACATACCATTTGCCTTCTTAACCGCCTGCTGCACCTGCATGCTTACCTTCAGCGACTGGTGCACAAGGACACCCAGGTCTCTTTGCACTTCCCCTTCTCCCAATCTATTGCCATTCAGATAATAATCTGCCTTCCTGTTTTTGCCACCAAAGTGGATAACCTCACATTTATCCACATCATAGTGCATTTGCCATGTTTCTGCCCATTCACCCAACCTGTCCAAATCATACTGGAGTTTCACGACATCCTCCTCACAGCTTACCCTCCCACCCAGCTTTGTGTCATCTGCAAATTTGGAGATATTACATCCAATTCCCTCGTCCAGATCATTAATATATATATTGTGAACAGCTGGGGTCCTAGGACCGATCCTTGCGGTACCCCACTAGTCACTGCCTGCCACTCGGAAAACGACCCGTTTATTCCAACTCTTTGCTTTCTGTCTGCCAACCAATTCTCTATCCAAGTCAATACCTTGCCCCCAATCCCATGTGTCTTAATTTTGCACGCTAATCTCTTATTGAAAGCCTTCTGAAAGTCCAAATACACCACATCCACTGGTTCTCCCTTATCTATTTTACCAGTTACATCCTCAAAGAATTCCAGTAGATTAGTCAAGCATGATTTACCTGTTGTAAATCCATGTTGACTTTGTCCGATCCTGTCACTGCATTCCAAGTGCTCTGCTATTACATCTTTTTTAATAGTCTCTAGCATTTTCCCCACTACCGATGTCAGGCTTACCGGTCTATAACTCCCCGCTTTTTTTCTACCACCTTTTTTGAATAGTGGGGTAACATTAGCTACCCTCCAATCCATGGGTACCGTTCCAGAGTCTATCGAGTTCTGAAAGATGACCAGCAATGCATCTACTATCTCTAGGGCCACTTCCTTAAGTACCCTGGGATGTAGACCATCAGGCCCTGGGGATTTATCGGCCTTCAGTCCCATCAATTTTCCTAACACCATTTCCCTACAAATACTGATTTCTTTCAGTTCCTCCCTTTCATCAGACCCTATGTTCCCCGGCATCTGTGGGAGGTTATTTGTGTCCTCCTTTGTGAAGACAGAACCAAAGCATGCATTTAGTTGGTCTGCCATTTCCTTGTTTCCCATGATAAATTCCCCTGATTCTGACTGTAAGGGACCTACGCTTGACTTCACTAATCTTTTTCTCTTCACATATCTATAAAAGCTTTTACAGTCAGTTTTTATGTTCCCTGCCAGCTTACTCTCATATTCTATTTTCACTTTCTTAATTAATCCCTTTGTCCTCCTGTGTTGACTCCTAAACTGCTCCCAATCCTCAGGATTATTGCTTTTTCTAGCCAATTTATATGTCCTCTCCTTGGATCTTATGCTATCCCTAATTTCCCTTGTTAGCCACGGTTGAGTCACCTTTTTTGTTTTATTTTTACGCCAAACTGGGATGAACAAATTCTGTAGCTCATCCATTTGGTCTTTGAATGTTTGCCATTGCCTATCCACCGTCAACCCTTTGAGTGCCATTCCCCAATCAATCCTACCCAACTCGCTCCTCAGACCATCGTAGTTTCCTTTATTTAAATTGAGGACCCTTGTCTGAGTCAACTTCTTCATTCTCCATCTTAATGAAGAATTCGATCATATTATGATTGCTCCGACCCAAGGGGCCTCGTACAACAAGATTGCTAATTAATCCTTTCTCGTTACATAATACCCAGTCTAAGATGATCTGATCTCTGGTTAGTTCCTCGACATATTGGTCCAGGAAACCATCCCGTAAACACTCCAGGAATTCCTCCTCCACGGTATTGTTACTAATTTGGTTGGCCCAATCTATATGTAGATTAAAGTCACCCATGATGACAACTGTGCCCTTATTGCACGCTTCTTTAATTTCCCTTTTAATGCCATCCCCAACCTCCGCCTTACTGTTTGGAGGTCTATATACCACTCCCACGAATGTTTTTTTCCCCTTAGTATTTCTCAATTCTACCCATACAGATTCCACATCATCAGAGCTAATATCCTTCATTACAATTGTATTAATCCCTTCTTTAACCAGTAATGCTACCCCACCTCCCTTTCCTGAATATCGAATACCCCTGGATGTTGAGTTCCCAGTCTTGGCCATCCTTGAGCCACGTTTCCATAATCCCAACCAAATCATATTCGTTTACCTCTATTTGCGCAGCCAATTCATCCACCTTATTACAAATGCTCCTCGCATTAAGACACAAAGCCTTCAGGCTTGTTTTTTTAACGCTCTTAGACCTATTAGAATTATTATTTACTGTGGCCACATTTGATTTAAACCGTTGATTTCTCTGACTGCCACTTTTGTTTTTCTCCTTCCTATCTTTTGCTTTTATCCCTGCTTTCCTTTCCTCTGTCTCCCTGCTCAGGTTCCCAACCCCCTGCCATTTTAGTTTAAACCCCCCCGAACAGTGCTAGCAAACCTCCCCACAAGGATATTTGTCCCGCTCTGGTTCAGGTGCAACCCGTCCGACTTGTACAAGTCCCACCTTCCCCAGAAGCAGGCCCAGTGATCCAGGAAACTAAAGCCCTCCCTCCTGCACCAACTCTTTAGCCACGCATTCATCTGCTCTATCCTCCTATTCCTATACTCACTAGCACGTGGCACCAGGAGTAATCCAGAGGTTACAACCTTTGAGGTCCTACTCTTTAATCTGCTACCTAGCTCCCTAAATTCTTGCTGCAGGACCTCATCCCTCTTCCTACCTATGTCGTTGGTCCCAATGTGAACCACGACCTCTGCCTGTTCACCCTCCCCCTTCAGAATGCCCTGCAGCCATTCAGTGACATCCTTGACCCTGGCACCAGGGAGGCAACAAACCATCCTGGAGTCACGTCTACGGCCACAGAAACACCTATCTGTTCCCCTTACGATAGAATCCCCTACCACTATTGCTCTCCCACTCTTTTTCCTCCCTTCCTGAGCAGCAGAAGCACCCCTGGTGCCAGGAAGTTGGCTGCTGCTGCCTTCCCCTGGTGAATCATCCCCCTCAACAGTATCCAAATTGGTATACCTGTTTGAAAGGGGGATGGCCACAGGGGTCCCCTGCACTACCTGCCTGCTTCTATTGCTCCGCCTGGTGGTCACCCATTTCCCTTCTGCCTGTGCAGCCCTACCCTGCGGCGTGACCAACTCATCAAATGTGTAATCCACGACCCTCTCAGCATTGTGAATGCTCCACAACCCATCCATCCGCAGCTCCAGCGCCTCAATACAGCCCGTTAGTAGCTGCAGCTGGATGCATTTCCAGCACACATGGTCGTCAGGGACACTGGCAGCGTCCCTGAATTCCCACATAGAGCAAAAGGAGCATAACACGGGGCTGGGCTCTCCTGGCATGACTTACCCCTTTAATTAATTTAACTTAATTCAATACCACCAGTTAAAGATATACTGTAGGGCGCTTATTTACCAACTGTCCCCACTACACCACAGAGACCCAAGAAAATATAAACCGCAGAATTTAAGCTTGTAATGAAAAGGAGAAAGAAATACTCACCAACCAATCACTTACCTGCTTCCTGGTGATGTCACACTTGGATTACTTTTTACCTCTCTCCCCTGCTGCTGAATTGGTCGGGCCTCGCCTCGCTCCTCCTTTTAACTGCCGCCTCGCCTCGTACCTCACGCAGGTCCACTCTGGTCGGGCCTCACTCCTCACTGCACTCCCAGGTCAGCCGCTGTGGTCGGGCCTCGCCTCGCTCCTCCTTTTAACTGCCGCCTCGCCTCGTACCTCACGCAGGTCCACTCTGGTCGGGCCTCACTCCTCACTGCACTCCCAGGTCAGCCGCTGTGGTCGGGCCTCGCCTCGCTCCTCCTTTTAACTGCCGCCTCGCCTCGTACCTCACGCAGGTCCACTCTGGTCGGGCCTCACTCCTCACTGCACTCCCAGGTCAGCCGCTGTGGTCGGGCCTCGCCTCGCTCCTCCTTTTAACTGCCGCCTCGCCTTGTACCTCACGCAGGTCCGCTCTGGTCGGGCCTCGCTCCTCACTGCACTCCCAGGTCAGCCGCTGTGGTCGGGTCTCGCCTCGCTCCTCCTTTTAACTGCCGCCTCGCCTCGTACCTCACGCAGGTCCACTCTGGTCGGGCCTCACTCCTCACTGCACTCCCAGGTCAGCCGCTGTGGTCGGGCCTCACCTCGCTGCTCCTTTTAACTGTCGCCTCGCCTCGTACCTCACGCAGGTCCACTCTGGTCGGGCCTCACTCCTCACTGCACTCCCAGGTCAGCCGCTGTGGTCGGGCCTCGCCTCGCTCCTCCTTTTAACTGCCGCCTCGCCTCGTACCTCACGCAGGTCCACTCTGGTCGGGCCTCACTCCTCACTGCACTCCCAGGTCAGACGCTGTGGTCGGGCCTCGCCTCGCTCCTCCTTTTAACTGCCGCCTCGCCTTGTACCTCACGCAGGTCCACTCTGGTCGGGCCTCACTCCTCACTGCACTCCCAGGTCAGCCGCTGTGGTCGGGCCTCACCTCGCTGCTCCTTTTAACTGCCGCCTCGTACCTCACGCAGGTCCGCTCTGGTCGGACCTCGCTCCTCACTGCACTCCCAGGTCAGCCGCTGTGGTCGGGCCTCGCCTCGCTCCTCCATTTAACTGCCGCCTCGCCTCGTACCTCACGCAGGTCCGCTCTGGTCGGGCCTCGCTCCTCACTGCACTCACAGGTCAGCCGCTGTGGTCGGGCCTCGCCTCACTCCTCCTTTTAACTGCCGCCTCGCCTCGTACCTCACGCAGGTCCACTCTGGTCGGGCCTCGCTCCTCACTGCACTCCCAGGTCAGCCGCTCCTCACTGCACTCCTGTGAATCAGGGGGGAGGGGAGAGAGAGTGGGGGAGGGGGGAGTCAGGGGGGAGGGGAGAGAGAGCGGGGGGGGTGAGTCGGTGGGGGGAGGGGGGAGAGCGGCGGGAGGGGGCGGGCGAAAGAAGCCTGTCTTGACACCAGAAAAATGACGCAGCACAATTACCGGTGGGACTAGAACCATAGAATCTTACATCACAGAAGGAGGTTATTCGGCCCATTGTGCCTGTGCTGGCTCTTTGAACAGTTGTCCAATTCAGTCCCACGCCCCAGCTTTTAGTTCTCGTCACATACATGTCCAAGTGCCTGATGAACTTTCCTATGGAATCTGCTTCCACCATCCATTCAGGGAGTTCATTCCAGATCATCACAACACTCTGTGTGGAACAATTTCTCCTCATTTCTCCACTAGTTCCTTTTGCCAATTATTTCAAACCTATGACCTTGGGCGCTGACACTGCACCGTTGATGGGCCTTCAATAACCACAAAACTAGAAGTTATAGACTTAAACAAGTTGGCTTTTAATCACTAAGATCAGAGCTAACATCTCAACACGCCGACTGGTTCACAGGAATGAGTCATACAGATCCTGGGATCTTTATGTAAGAGAAGTCAGGGGCGGAGCCAAGAGCCAAGACCTGGAACCTCCCAGGTTAGTCAGGAAAGAGGAAGTGAAACTATACACAGTGGGGGAGGGTAATATACATGAGTGCAAAACGAATACAGGATCAAGACAAACAGATTTCATTACACTCACCCCTTCTATAGATTTAGTCCATCGGGGTGATGTTTCTTAAAAGTTGGTATAAGTGAGTCTGTCGGGAGGTTTTGCAGTTCTCAGTGATCGGCGCAAAGCCAGTTGGGGTGCCTCTAGGGGAGTGGATTCTGGTTCCTCCGCTGTCCGGGCCTCCGCAGTGTCTTCCAGGTTAAAGTTGGGTATTGATACCTCTGGGCGTCCTGTCTCTTTGTAGTGTAGGTCTTCATCGGGTAGTCTCCCATCGTTCTCTCCGCTCCCCGAGGGAGCGAGGTCTTTTATGGAAACAGTGTCCTCTCACCCGTCAGAGTATTCGATATAGGCGTACTGAGGGTTTGCATGGAGGAGCTGTACCTTTTCCACAAGGGGGTCCGTTTTATGGCCTCTCACGTGCTTTCGCAATAGTACTGTCCCCGGAGACGTCAGCCACGCGGGTAGAGATATGCCCGAGGTGGATTTCCGGGGGAAAACGAACATCTTTTCGTGAGGGGTAGCGTTAGTGGCAGTACATAACAGAGACCTTATGGAGTGGAGCACATCTGGGAGGACTTCCTGCCAGCGGGAGGTCGGAAGGCCTTTTGACTTTAAGGCTAACGTGACAGCCTTCCAAACAGTAGCATTCTCCCTTTCCACTTGCCCATTACCCCGGGGGTTGTAGCTAGTGGTTCTGCCAGTGGCTATCCCCTTCGAGAGCAAGAACTGGCGCAGCTCGTCACTCATGAATGACATCCCCCTATTGCTGTGTATGTAGTTCGGCATGCCAAACATGCAGAATAGATTACAGAGACTCTTGATGACCGTGGCACTGGTAGGTTAGATTCAGCTTTAGGGCAGTTTTTAAAAATCTCGCAAGATTTAGATCGTGGTCTTGCTGGTTGTGCCCGCAGATAGTGACATTGTCCAGATAGGGGTAGGTAGCTTGTAGTTTATTCTCGTCAACCATGCGGTCCATCTCACGTTGGAAGACCGAGACGCCATTTGTTACCCCGAAGGGCACTCTGAGAAAATGGTAGAGGCGCCCGTTCGCCTCGAAGGCGGTGTATGGGCGGTCCTTCGTTCTAATGGGGAGCTGGTGATACGCGGATTTGAGGTCGATAGTCGAGAAGACTCGGTATTGCGCAATCTGGTTGACCATTTCTGATATGCGGGGTAAAGGGTAGGCGTCCAGCTGGGTATAAATAGTAACAGTCTGGCTGTAGTCAATTACCATCCGTTTCTTTTCGCTATTTTTAACTATGACTACTTGGGCATGCCACGGGCTGGTACTGCATTCAATAATGCCTTCCCGCAGGAGTCTGTCCACTTCCGCCTTGATAAAGTGTCTGTCTTCCAGACTGTACCATCTACCTTTGGTCGCTATGGGCCTACAGTTCGGAGCGAGATTAGCGAATAAAGAGGGCGGGCTGATTTTTAAGGTTGATAGGCCACAGACTGAGTGGCGGCTGGGACCCGCCATATGCTAGCGTGACACTTTCGTGGTGGCACTGGAAGTCCAGGCCCAAGATTACATTAACACAGAGTTCTGGCATCACGAGGAGTTTAAAATCCTTGTAGTCCGCGCCTTTTACAGTCAGTGTTACCACACAGTAGCCCAAAATGTCCGAAGTGTGGGGCTTAGCAGCCATAGCAATTCTGCTCCGTGTAGGGGTTACCGTTAATGAGTGCCGCCGTACCAGGCTAGGGTGGATAAAACTCTCGGTACTCCCACAGTCAATTAAACATTTCGTTAAATTCCCGTTTACCTGTATGTCCATCATGGATTTTGTCAACGGGTGTGGCCTGGATTGATCCACCGTGATCGAAGCCACTGTTGGGCCCTGGGCGGCCGTTGAGTTGGGAAAAGATGGCAGATCCCAAGATGGCGGCCCGCACGGCACGCACGAGGCAGTGACGGAGTTGGAAATTGGATTCCCCCTGCAGACTTTGCTAAAATGCCCCTTTTTCTTACATTTGAAGCATGTAGCGTCCTTCGCTGGGCATCGTTGTCTGGGGTGCTTGGCCTGGCCGCAGAAGTAGCATTTCAGGCCTCGAGACATTGCTGCTGTAGTAGGACTCCTGGGTGAACTTCTGTGTGGGGACTCTGGCGGCGTAGAGCTGGTCTGCGACCTGGATGGGGAAGATGGCTGATTCCAAGATGGCGGCCCCCTCTGGGCCACGTCCAGCGATTGCGCAGTGGCCACTGCCCTTTTTAAGTCCAGGACCTCCTTCTCCAGCAGTCTCTGCTGGATATAATTCGATTTGAGGCCCGTGATGAAGGAATCGTGGACCAATTCGTCAGAGTACGCGTTGGCCGTCACAGCCTTGCAGTTACAGTCCCGGACCAGGTCCTTTAGGCCCTGTAAGAAATCGTCCATTGATTCCTCTGGTCGCTGCCTGTGTGTAGCCAGCAGATGTCTGGCGTACACTTCATTTACCGGCCTCTGGTATTGGGCCTTCAGGATAGTGATGGCCCCCGTGTAAGAGGTGGTGTCCCGGATGAACGAATAAATCCGATGACTTACGTGAGTAGTCAGTAGACTCAGTTTATCTACCTCGCTAGCGGATGAGGCCCCCGCGAAGAGTTCGAAGCATTTGAGCCAGTGTCCAAATTGATTTGATGCTTCAGCAGAATGTGGATCCAAGTCCAGACGCTCTGGTTTTAGGAGTCGATCCATCCTAGTATTCTTTAGTGATTAAAATTGATGGGCCTTCAATAACCACAAAACTAGAAGTTATAGACTTAAACAAGTTGGCTTTTAATCACTAAGATCAGAGCTAACATCTCAACACGCCGACTGGTTCACAGGAATGAGTCATACAGATCCTGGGATCTTTATGTAAGAGAAGTCAGGGGCGGAGCCAAGACCTGGAACCTCCCAGGTTAGTCGGGAAAGAGGAAGTGAAACTATACACAGTGGGGGAGCGTAATATACATGAGTGCAAAACGAATACAGGATCAAGACAAACAGATTTCATTACAACCGTGAAATTGGTAAAACTGGCACAGCGAGGATCACTTTCTACACCCTGGTTTCCTGGCCCAGAAATTACTCTGCAGACGCAGACTTCAGAGTGCCTGGCAGACGTCACCCACACATCACTAATCAGCACTGTCGAGGGAGGGAGAGGGGGAAAGGACCAAAATCACAAGAAAAGGGAGAAGTGAAGGAAAAAATGTAAAAAGAACAAAATGAGGAGGGGAAAGCGAGAGAGATCAAAAAAAACGAGTGAAACTAAATTAAAAAGCTCAGCAGAGGAAATGGGAAAGACAGGATTAACCATGTACTCGAGACAAAGTCCCAGACACTCTTAGATTGATCACAATGAGCAGTGCAATTCAAGATCGAATACAACAGCAAGGGTCTGGTTCAGCCTGAGACAGTGGCCAAGGAGGGGGTGGAGTTGGTGGCCAGGATGCAGAGTTGCTGACAATTTCCAAACTGATGGCTTAAATCTTCACAATGTTTAACTGGAAAAAATTGTGGCTCCTCCATAACTGGATTCCAGATAATCTGTTGGACAACACACTGGTGGTGGAGGGATCAAGAGAGGTGGTGGAGAGGTAGCGCTGGGTACCATCGGTGTACATCTGGAAACTGAGCCTGTTTCTGTGGATGAGGTTGACAAGTGGCAACATGTAGATCAGTGAGAGAAGAAGACCAAGAATAAATACTTGAGAATCTCCTGGGGTGCCGTGCGGGGGCGGGAAGAGAAGCCATTGCTGGAGATACTCTGGCAACGATCGAATAGGCAAATGTGAACCAAGTAAAGGCAGTCCCACTGAGTAGGGCAATTGAGGAGAGACATTGGAGGAGAATGGTCAATGTTTGCAGAGAGCTCCAGGAGGATGAGGAGGGAAAATGCACTATACTCACTGTCACAGAACATGTCATTTGTGACCTTTATTAGGGCCACTTTGGGGCTATGATGACAGGGATGAAAATCTGGTTAGTGTGGTTCAAACATGCAATTATGGGAAAATGGCCAGGGATTTCAGAAGTGATCGCACGTTCAAGGACTTTGTAGAAGAAAGTAAGGTTGGAGATCAAGTGCAAGGACAGAGGGTGGGTAATTTTGAGGAAGGGTGTGATGACATTGGATTTGAAAAGGAGCTGGATAGGACGTGAGGAGAGGGAACCATTTACAATGTGAGCTAACATGGAAACCAGGAAGAGAAGTTGGGTGGGCAGCAGTTTAGTGGGAATGGGGTCAATGGAGCAGGTGGTGGGTCCAGCAGAGAATACAATCTCAGTAAGACAGGCAGCCTGGCTTCTGATTATTTTACATATCCATGGTGCAAGTAACCAAAGAGAATAATGCAGCGAGAGAATAAAAATAAAAATACCAAACATTGAACCAAATGTTGATGTTTTATCCAGTAGGAATATTGGTATAAAATATCAGAACATACATTGATGTGAATTTAGGAACTGAAGTAAAACTGTGAATAACTCAAAGCAGATCAAAGAAAGTGGGTGAGAGTCTAGGTGGAAGTGAGTGATGATGGGATTAGTGTCACTGTGCGAAGCTGCTTTCAAAGGTGATGCGATGACTTTCTAGCATGGTTCTAAACTAGGGTTTAAGCAGCTGTTTTCAAAGGCCACAAGGAAAGTACTGTTGTGAGTAAAATATTTCACAGGTAAGACAGAGTTACAGATCACTGTGGAGTAACTGAGTTGTCTGTGCTAGCTTGACCACCATCTTGACTTTCTTTGCTGAGCTTCCACAAGGTAAATATTAAATAAAGTTCTAAGTTTTAAAACTTTTTAAGGATCATCTCAGCAGCTGATGACAATCAAGAGAGAAATGAAAGATGTTATGAAACAAAGGATGTGCTCCTTCCAATCCATCCTTCTCCTGCTATGGAGTGGGGTGAAACGTAGTCACAGATTGAGCCGGGAAATAGCTGAGGAGGTGGACGGCCCAATGTCAAGGCAAAGATAATGAGAGACATGGAAACAGTAAAGCTGGGGATCATGCTTTGAAAATCAGAAGATACTGGCAAAATACTGTGGGCAATTATGCAGCAGCCGCGAAATAGGAATCCAGCGCTCCCGCACTGAACATTGGGGAAGCCTCATTAGTACATGCAAACCGGATCCCAGAATGTACATGGGACCCCAATGCAATCTTGGTCTTCCATTGGATGGAGCGTGAGCTGTGCAAGCCCCACCCAGCGGAACAGTCTGTAGAATGGCCGAACCTGTGGACCTTAAAGGGACCGCTGGAAACCCCATAGGGAATGATGCAAGGAGTTCGTTCTCTCCGGTGTCCTGGGCAAGATTTATCCCTCAACCAACATCACCAAAACAGGCTATCTGGTCATTATCACATTGCTGTTTGTGGGAACTTGCTGTGCAGAAATTGGTTGTGGTGTTTCCTACATTACAACAGTGACTACACTTTAAAACTTTTCATTGGCTGTAAAGCGCTTTGGGACGCCCGGAGGTCGTGAAAGGCGCGATATCAAAACACGTTCTTTCTTTTTCTTCTCTTTTCTAACAGTTTCTCTGTGGCCAGGAGGTTCCTGAATTGTCCTGCCTGCTGCTGGCTGCTCCTCGGCTTTGCCCCCCCACACCCCTCCCCAATGCATCTTCCTGCCATTTTCTCAGTTTGAGACTATCGCTACTTTGTTGTAGACTCTGTGACTGTGTTAAACCTGTGGATGTTTATCTTCTCTCTGCGGTTTAGGATCTTGAATACTTCAATAAGATCACCCCAAGCCCTCCCTTATCCAGAGCAAAGACTCCTGACTTCCAGACTAGACACGGACATCAGTGATCATTTAATCTGGGGTCCGGGGCCCGTTCAGTCTCTTCTCAGCTGGATTTATAAATCAGGAAAAGGAATATAAGAGTTTTACCGGGGTTAATGGCGTCTATCATTTCTCTCCACGCTGTGTACTGTAAAGGGCCGTTGAACTTTCCGATAGACAGGGCGCCATCTGCTACTGATAGTACTTGATCCTTGTCACTAATCCTGTAAATATTGAACAGTTGATGTTATAAATCGACATTAAACACTTTTCTGCGTTATTTTACCAAACTGTGCAGAGTTTCAGTAAAGAGCATGTCCTACCTCCTCTTCCGACAAGCTTCCTCCTGAAATAAATAAAACACAAACAGTGAGGAGGATAGTAAAAGACTTCAGGAGGACACAGACAGGCTGGTGAAATGAGCAAACACAGGGCAGGTAGAATTTAACACAGAGAAGTGTGAAGTGATGCATTTTGGAAGGAAGAATGAGGAGAGGCAAAATAAACTAAATGGTACAATTTTAAATGTGGTGCAGGAACAGAGAGACCTGGGGGATCACATTCACAAATCTTTAAGATAATTGGCAAAATAAGAGAGCGGGGATTTTTTAACAATGACTTGTGACGATCTGGAATGCACTGACTGACAGGCAGGAGGAAGCAGATTCCATTGTGATTTTCAAAAGGGAATTGGAAATAGACTTAAAGAGAAAAATGCAGGGTTGCGGGGAAAGAGCAGGGGGAGTGGTTCTAATTGCACAGCTCTTTCAAAGAGCTGGCACAGGCACAATGGGCCTTTTGTGCTGTGGGATTCTATGACTGTAAGAAGTTGAAAAGCCCGATTTGTGTGTCAGATACTGGAACTCAACATCAGTGTCACTCACAGACACAGTGACTCTCACACCCACCGCACCAGACACACCCACACACTCACAACATGGAACTGTAACTGGATTGCAATCTGAGTGCCAGGAAAATATTAAACTTGAGCAACACGGAAATAATTACAAGCAAAATATCAAGATCATGGCAACTCATTCCCGGGAGGTTGCAGGTATACCTGGGAATCTGCAGACAGTGTGGGAGCCGGTTAGTTCGGTGACAAGAACAGAACCGACCCGGAATAGACAAAACAATCGGTTTAAATCAGTTTCGAATTATTCAGCAAATGCTGCATTTATTTCAGTTATCATCGGTTATTTTGTGACTGTGTGAAGTTTCACTGAACTGACCCCAATATAATCCTCACCTTCAGAAATGTCAGCCCGTCCTCCTGCTCCATCTGTTTCTGCAACTTTGAGAGTTTCTCCTGAATAGAATTTAAATTCTCTTGAATTTCTCGGAGGTTTTTCTCCATTGTATCTAGAATCTCCCCCTCTTGTTCCCTGAGATCTCTGATTAAACGCTGCTCTTTCTCACTGAGAATCTGGTGCATTTTAGCGAACTCGGATGTGATGCGGGTCTGCAGACTGCTCGACTGTTCCTACCAAATGAAATGTGAAACATAATTAATGTACCGCGATAAAGGGAACAAAACTAACCGAGATCCCAGAAAATCAGTACAGGGAGACCTTACCCTAACTGCGGAAATCTGCTGTTTCTGTTTTAATTCCATTTCTAGAACCGCCGATTTCTTCTCTGTGAGAGAATCTAAGGAAGATTTCAGCTGATCCTGGGATTGGGAGAGAAAATCACAGAATAAAAGTGTTGGACCATGAAAATGTGATAAAATAATCAGGTGATCAAATCTGCTCCCTTTTACCTTGTAAATTCCAACAGCTTCTTTAATGGGCATGAAGCGGTGCTCTCTGTGTTCCCGCGCATCTCTACAAGTGTAACAGATCAATTTCTTGTCAGTTTCACAAAACAGCTTCAGTTCTTCCTGATGTTCCTCACAGTGAAGTTTACTTTCCTTCCCTTTCGGATTCAGGTTTAATTTTCGAGCTTTCTCGGCCAGATTCGCTAAGGCCCGACTGGCTCTGAGGTTTATTTCCAGAAACTCCGCTCTACATTCCGGGCAGGATTTTGTCTCCTTCTTTTCCCAACACTTTGTGATACAGGAGCGGCAGAAGTTGTGCCCACACTCCAGTGAAACCAGATCGGTGAAGAAATCCAGACAAATGGGACAATTTAAATCCTCTGTGAAACTCTCTGCCTGGTGTCTGGAAGCCATGATCAGTTTCAGTCCTTCCTGATTGAAACTGCTGGTGTGGTGTTTCCGGGGCGGAGCCTCCCCGGTTCCCAGTCTGAGATCACTCGTGTATCCCGGGAACTGCTGCTCACAGCGGGATGAAATAATGTCGGATTTACAAGGAGAAAAACAGACCATGACTTTCCAGGCTGCGCCCATCACCCGCCCGAGAGTCAAGTGGGCAGTTTGCTGAGGCTGGGAAAACGGAGAGAGAAAACTATGTAGTGAAATAGAGGAAAGTGAAAGGCAGACAGAAATAAATGGTAAAAGGGTGAGGAACAAAAAACAAAGGGCCAAACTAATTCATAAAAAATGTGAGCATAAAAAAAGCCTGAGGGTTTTATACCTTAATGCGAGAAGCATCAGGAACAAGGTAGATGAATTAGCTGTGGAAATAGAGGTTAATAATTATGATCTAATTGGGATTACGGAAACATGGTTGCAGGGTGAGCAGGGCTGGGAGCTTAACATACAGGGGTATTCAGTATTTAGGAAGGATCGACAAAAAAGAAAGGGAGGAGGGGTAGCATTGCTAGTAAAAGAGGGGATAAATGCAATTGAAAAGAAGGATATTAACTCAGTTAATACAGAATCTATATGGGTGGAGCTAAGAAATAGCGAGGGGCGAAAAACATTAATAGGAGTGGTATATAGGCCTCCAAATAGTAAAATAGAGGTTAGGGAGGGCATCACGAGGGAAATTAGAGAAGCGTGCAATAAGAGCACAGCTGTCATCATAGGTGACTTTAACTTACATATAGATTGGACTAGCCTAATCAGTAAAAATAATGAGGAGGAGGAATTCCTTGAGTGTTTAAGGGATGGTTATCTGGATCAATATGTCGAGGAACCAACTCGGGAACAGGCTATATTGGACTGGGTACTGTGCAATGAGAAGGGACTAATCAGTAATCTTGTTGTACGGGGACCCTTGGGTCAGAGCGATCATAACATGATCGATTTCTCACTCGAAATGGAGAGCGAAGAAAT
>NC_140994.1:244618129-244710447 GCF_052327205.1 Somniosus microcephalus | reverse complement strand
GAACTGGCCCCACCGTAACTCAGCGGGGGCAACACGGGGTGATAATGGTACAATTACATACTCCCACATTGGGAATTGGCCGGGTTGGCTAAGGTCGAACTCGGCCAAGTATTCAAGGCGAACCGGGGACAAGATTTGGGAAGTGTCAGTGTCCTGCCCAAAGGTAAACATCAGGACTAAGAGGGTACGGGTGAAAGAGGGTAGACGGGTTTGTCTGGAATGTAAGGGAGCACCCCCATGGGATGGTGGTGGTGGTTGCGGAAAACAGACAAAGGTAAAAATAATGCATCCACGGAATGGGAAAAGTTGGATAATAATTCAAACAGACGGACCATGGGAACTAAGGAAGGGGTAAAATTGTGTTGGGATAAAAGGTGGAAGAAGGAGCAAGGAGTTTATGTGTTCATGGTCGGGTCGGGGCACAACTGCAAAGGGGGGGTTGCCATTACTTTCAAATGGCAGTGGCAGGACTCCGGATCAGGAGTGAATTGGACTCAGAGTTTTGACTCTTGCGTGACCCCGGATCCTCCAAAAGCAGTCAATGTGACCGAACTGGTCGCGAGCAAGATGAAGCCTCTACTGAAAGCCCCAGAGACTCAGGGTCCAGAGGTCAAATGTCCCGTGACAGCACCCGGGCCTAAAACTGGGCTGGTGTTGATCCCAACAGGAAAAATAATGGCCCAGAAATTCGGGTCTCCACGGGTGAGTACGCACGGGGTAATCGCCCGTAAGCCCAATGGAAGTGCCGGTTTCATGCATGCACTGCGCATGCGTGGGAAACCGGCACTTCCGTTCCCCTGAAAGAAGGGGTTCAGAAGTCGAACGCGTGCGCAGGAGAGGCAGCGCGTGCGCTTAGAACTTACGTTGTTTTTGCAGGTATTCCCGGGGGGGGTGTTTCCAGAAGTTAGACATGTAAAAAGCAGTCGCAAGGCCTGCTTTTTACAAGGTAAGTGGTGAATTAATTAAAATTAAAACATTTTTTCCACAGGTTTATTATTTTTAAATGCTTTAAAGAAAGGTAAGTTTATTTTTAGCCCTGTTAGAAAATGTAATTAATTTTTTCAAAATTTAAATTACTGTATTGTTTAAAATAGTTATTTCATGTAATTTATAGTTTATTTTAAAAATGTGAATTAAAAAAAAATTATTTGAAGATTTAGTGATATTTTGGGGCTTACAGTATTTATAGGTTTGACTGTCAAACTTATGAATGAAGCATTCCCTGCTACCATTGGCTCTCCATGGCCCACGTGATCCCAGGGGATGCATCGAACTAACTGCGCCCCTGGGATACGCAAGCACTGTGCGCCGGCAGTTGGAGGAGGCCCAGGATCGGAATCCCACGCGGGCCCACAGCTCAATGGCCGGCGCGGTAGGAAAGTGCAGGTTGGGGGCTTGCACCCGCGGGAAGCCCCTGACCCGAATTTCTGGGCCGATGTATCATACCGTATATTATGAAGTAGCGTCGGTTATTCTTAATTTAACGGAGTTACAGTTGCCCCAGTGGTGCCCGCCAAAAGTTGTATGAAAAGTTGTTAAAAAGAATGTTCAGACAATTCTACTAGAGGAATTATGGGGACGAAAGTCGGGTGGGAGCATACATACCGGGAAATAACAGCCACATGGGCTGGGGGAGACGAAAAAGGGGACTGATTAATGATGTGGCCACGGTGTTTAATACAGGGACGTCGCTGGCCAACAGTATGGACAACGCGCAGTTGCAATTACAAGTAAATACCCTAAGGGACCAGCTGAGGAAAATACTGGGGGGGCGGGTAATGACATTGAGGGTCACAAATTGCAGGAAGACCAGGTGATGATGATTCATCTAAAGGAAATGGCAGCTGAGCTGGAGACTCATGCTCAGACCATCAATGTATTAATAAAGGAGGGCCGAAATGCGTCGGATCGGGCTGCCCAAAATGATGTGTGTGTCATGTACGGGGCCTGGTTGTTAAATGAGGGGCGCAGTAATTTAAAGGATAATCTCCATCTCAGACCACAAACACATCGGTATCACAGTTAACGGTACTTCACTGAACCTCCAACAATACATATCGCGTTTTGGATACGATATCCTGCCGTCACCCGAACATTTGGTTAAGCTATTAAAGAAACTAGAGTTGTCCCAAAAACATTATGACGCGTTACAGCAAAAGAATGAGAAAGAAAGGGAGGAAATCGAAGAGATGATTAACCCTCTGTGGTGGGATGTGGGACTCAATATTGAGATCCCTCCTTGGATTCGAATCGCATCACATGTGTTGGTAATAGTACAATTGTGTATTATGTTGTATTTATTAATCTTGTCATGTAAATTAAAAAGGAAGACAAGAAGGGGGAAACTTAAAAGATTGAAACAGGAGGTTCAGAGTGTTTGAACCGAATGTATGTATATATGTAATAAAAGTGAAATGTAAAGGTTTGGTTGAGACCGGCAATGCACCCAAAGGCAAAGAAGAAGTAGAATTCGTCAGGAGTAATGTCTCTAGCTTAAAAAGAGACATTAAAGGGAGGAATGTAGATTTCAAAAAACCCAGTACAATAGCAAAATGCTGGAAGCCTGTTTGGCCCAGTGGTAGGGGCGAGGTGCAGTTGGGTCTAGAAGCACAGACACACCTGTGAGTTTCAATTTAACTTTGGAAAAGACATTTACTTTGGACAATGAGCGTCTCGATAGATGATTTAATGGTGAATAGGTGATTTAACTTTGGACATTGAGACTTCGTGTTTTAATGGGTTTCAATGGATCTTCAATGGATAAGACAACGATGCCAATTTCACTGGAACAATGGACTTCCTGGCCTCAATGAAAAACACTTTAACCTTGGGCTAAACATCAGCAGTAAGACTAAATCACATCAAATATGTACCACAGGGAGGGGGAGACAAGATAAGGAATTGTCTTCCATCCCCCAGCCCTGTACGTGTCCTGTGGTTTGGATTACTGGGTGTGGATTGGAATACAAGAGTTGGGGGAAGGCCCAGACTCGAAAAGGCGGGACGGAAGAACTGTAAGAAGGAACCACACACAGCTCTCTCTCTCTTTCGCTCAGAAGCTCTCGGAAGCTCTCTCTCTCGGAAGCTAGCTCTGACTACAGCGAATGCCAGGTGTAAGAAGGAAGGGAAGACGGTCATCTCCAGCTCCCAGCCTGCAATCGACGTCGGCCACGACCAGCCGGCTGGGTGGTTGTAAATATCAGTTGACTCTACAAGGGGTTTGCGCTGTGTAGGCAGCTGCAGTCAGATAAAGGAGGACGGGGACAGGTCATCTCCGATCCAGGCCTACAATACACAACGGTAACGACTGGTCGGATGTGTGATTGTAAGTTTCAGCCAAATCGCAACAGGATTTTGTCTGTGTTTTGTTGCTTTTAATAAACTAACAGTTTTGGGTTGAACCTAAACCTTTGTGTCGTCTACGATTTTGTTCCTGTAAAACCCAGAGTCAAAGAATCCTTGTAAGGACGAGGAAACCAAACACCTTACAAATGAGTCAGAGCACTACATCATATGTACCTGTAACACCCTGAAACTGATAGATGAGGACTCAGCAGTGGTGGTGATGATAGAGCCTCTGGAAGGTGCCTTTAGGGCGATTCAGGCATCTCCAACTCAGTGGTGTTCTCTGAGCGATGAGAAGAACTACCTCTACGGAGGATTGGTTTGTGCAAATAATCATACGTTTTGCCTTCAAGTTTCAGACTCACCTTGGGTGATTTCCATCTCCCAGGCAGAACCCTCGCCGGCCTGGTCTTCAGCTCATGGTGGGATGACGAGTTGAGTGTGGATGATACACCAGCAAGGGCCGCTAGGGTGGCGGTGGAACAGTCCATGAATGCCACAATGGAATACATTGCACGAAGTAAACAGGCCGTCACGGGGAAGAATGGAAGTGGACTTGGCCAAAAGAATGGCTAGGAGGCTGGAGGTCGGACATTTAGGACTGAGATGAGGAGAAATGTCTTCACTCAGAGGGTGGTGAACCTGTGGAATTCTCTACCACAGAAGGCTGTGGAGGCCAAGTCACTGAATATATTTAAGAAGGAGATAGACAGATTTCTAGACACAAAATGCATCAAGGATTATGGGAAGAGAGCAGGAACATGGTACTGAGATAGAGGATCAGCCATAATCATATTGAATGGCGGAGCAGGCTTGGAGGACCGAATGGCCTACTCCTGCTCCTATGTAGGCTTTGCAGTTATGGAAGATTTCAGGATTGTTATATGGCACTTGCAAAGCCACGTGGGTGCAGTCGATGGCGCCCTGCACCATGGGGAAGCCCCTGTCCTGGCAAAGCCACATGCGTCCTCGTCCTTCTTCTCTTTGCTCAGTGAGAGGACAACGTAGTCCCTTCTCCTGGTGTGGAGAGCCTCAGTGACCGCCCGGATTCAGAGATGGACGGTGAGATGTTATCTATGTCTCCTGCTACAGACTGGAAGGATCCGCTGGCGAAGAAATTGAGGGCCACGGTGACCTTGACTGTCACTGGGAGAGCCGTGTTCACCCTGCTCTCAGGCTGCAGGTCTGGCAGAGTTCTGTGACCACCTCCTTGGTGAAGTGTAGCCTCCTAATACACTGCTCCTCACTTAAATGGACATAAGAGGAGTGCTCTGGGAAGACCCTAGGTGGGTAAGGCCTCCTGTGGAGAACCCTCATTGCCCTCCTCCTCCTCCCTCTGCGCACATTTTCTTCGCTTCCACCATTCCCTCTCCCAAAGATACTTGAATGCGAGGCCCCCGTGACTGTGAGTAGAAGCCTTTAAATAACAATAGCAGCATTTTCCACTTGCAGCAACTTCAGAGTCACATATAGGCCAGACCAGGTAAGGACGACAGATTTCCTTCCCTAAAGGACATTAGTGAACCAGGGTTTTTTTTTTAATTAATGGAATTTAAATTCCCCAGCTGCCATGGTAGGATTTGAACTCACTTCTACTGGATCATTAGTCCAGGTCTTTGGATTACTAGCCCAGTGACATTACCACTACGCTACCATTCCTGATTGTGAGTCAGCCCCAACAGAGCCAGCCTGGTTTGGAAGGCCTGTTTCTGATGTGCTCATTGACTCAGTGGGGAGAGAAACCCTTTCGAAATCCAGTTCCACTTTTCCCTACCTTTATTTCAGCTTCTGATCTCCCCAAGTCTCGCTCTTTGCTGGAACAATTCTGCTGGACTCGCCGAAGCTTCTCGATTTCTCTCTCCAATTCTTCCTGTAAAGTTCATTGGAAATTGTTTAAATTAACAACCTGCATTTATATCGCGATTTTAACACAGTAAAACATCCCAAGGTGCTTCACAGGAGCGAAATCTGACAAAAATTGACACTGAGCCAAAGGAGGAGACATTAGGACAGGTGAGAAAATGCTTGGTTAAAGAGGGAGGTTTAGAGGAACGTCTTAAAGGAGGAGAGGGAGAGGCGAAGAGGGTTGGGGAGGAAATTCCAGAGCTCAAGGCCTAGACTGATGAAGGCGGGGCTGCCAATGGTGGGGCAAAGGAAGTTGGGGATGTAGAAGAGGCCAGAATTGGAGGAACATCGAGTTTTCGGAGTGGGATTGGCTGGAGGAGATTACGGAGATAGGGGCGGGTGAGGCCACGGAGGGATTTGAACACAAGGGTGAACATTTTGAAATCAGGGTGTTGCCGGACCAGGAGCTAATGCAGGTCAGTGAGCACAGGGCTGATGGGAGAACGGGACTTGGTGCGAGCTAGGATACGGGCAGCAGAGTTTCAGATGAGCTTTTGTTTATGGAGGGTGCAAGGTAGGAGGCAGGTCAGAGAGCTTTGGAATAGTCGAGTCTGGAGGTAACAAAAGCCTGAATGAGGGTGTCAGTAGCTGATGGGCTGAGGCGGGGCGGAGACGGGTGATATTACAGAGGTGGAAGTAGGAGGTCCTCGTGATGCTGAGGATCAGGGGTCGGAAGCTAAGCTCAGGGTCAAATCGGCCAGCGAGATTGCGATAAGTCTGCTTCTGGCTGAGACAGTGGCCAGGGAGGGGGATGGAATCGATGGCTAGAGAACAGAGTTTGTGGCCGGGACCGAAGACAATTGCTTCGATCTTGCCAATATTTAGTTGGAGGAATTTCTGCTCATCCAGTACTGGATGTCGGAGAAGCAGCGTGACAAATCAAAGCCAGTGGAGGGGTCGATAAAGGTGGTGGTGAGGTAGAGCTGGGAGTCGTCAGTGTACATGTGGAACCTGACGTTGTGACTTTTAGATGATGTCGCCGAGGGGCAGCATGTAGATGAGAAATAGGAGGGGGTCAAGGATAGATCCATGGGGGACTCCAGAGGTAACAGTGCGGGAGTGGGAGGAGAAGCCATTGTAGGAGATTCTGTGGCTATGACTGGATAGGTAAGAGTGGAACCAGGTGAGGGCAGTCCCACCCAGCTGGACAACAGAGGACAGGCGTTGGAGGAGGATGGTGTGACACCGTGTCAAAGGCTGCAGACAGGTCGAGAAGGATGAGGAGGGATAGTGCACCAGGGTCATCGTCACACAGGAGGTCATTTGGGACTTTTTAGTCGGGCTGTTTAAATACTGTGGCAGAGGCAGAAACCTGATTGGAGAGGTTCAAACATGGAGTTGCTGGAAAGAGAGGCACCAATTTGGGAGGTGACAACATGTACAAATACTTTGGAGAGGAAAGGGAGGTTATGATGGGGCGGTAGTTTGCAAGGACCAAGGGGTCAAGGTGAGTTTTTTTGAGGAGTGGGGCGATGATGGCAGACTTGAAAGGGAGCGGAAGAGTACCGGAGGAGAGAGAGCCATTTACACTATCAGTGAGCATGGGGGCCAGGAAGGGAGGTTGGGTGGTCAGTAGTTTAGTGGGAAGAGGTTCAAGAGAGCAGAAGGTGGGTCTCATGGACAAGATGAGCACGGAAAGGGCATGAGGGGAGATAGGAGAGAAATTATGGAGAGATGGGAGTTCAGGGCTAGAGCAGGGGCAAACTTGGGGATGGTTTGGTTTGTTGCGCTTGGAGAAAGGAGGGAAGTGGCAGAGGGAGCTGAACGATGGCCTCAATCTTGCTGACAAAGAAGTCCCTGAGCTTCTGGCACTTGTTGTTGGAGGTGAGGGAGGTGGGGCAGAGGAGAGGGGTTTCAGGAGACTGTTGGTGGTGGAGACAAGAAGCGGGGAAGGTGCCTCCTTCCCGTTTAACGGCGGCGGGTTGGGTCTGGGCCGAGTAACCCGCTCAGGAGAGGCGGGCTGGTAATTATAATATTTAAATCAGGCTCCGTGCCTCAGATTTTGGCAGCGATTGGATTTAACGGCTGCGGGCCGTCTATCCCGGGGCTCGGGAATCCCCACAGCTGAAGGGAGGTGGGAGCTGCCAGATCCAGCAGGCAAGTGTTTTTCCAGCACTGCGTGTGGGCCTGGAGGAGCAGGAGAGCTTCCCCCGAACCCTCAAACAAACCTGCCCTTGACCTTCTAGGTGGAAGAGATCGCGGGTTTGGGAGGTGCTGCCGAAGAAGCCTTGGCGAGTTGCTGCAGTGCATCTTGTAGATGGTACACGTTGCAGCCACGGTACGCCGGTGGTGGAGGGAGTGAATGTTTAAGGTGGTTGATGGGGTGCCAAACAAGCAGGCTGCTTTGTCCTGGATGGTGTCGAGCTTCGTGAGTGTTGTTGGAGCTGCACTCATCCAGGCAAGTGGAGAGTATTCCATCACATTCCTTACTTTTGCCTTGTAGATGGTGGAAAGTCTTTTGGAAGTCAGGAGGTGAGACACTCGCCACAGAATACCTAGCCTCTGACCTGCTCTTGTTGCCACAGTATTTATGTGACTGGTCCAGTTAAGTTTCTGGTCAATGGTGTGCCCAGGATGTTGATGGTGGGGGATTCGGCGATGGTAATGCTATTGAATGTCAAGGGGCGGTGGTTAGACTCTCGCTTGTTGGAGGTAGTCATTGCCTGGCACTTGTGTGGCACGAATGTTACCTGCCACTTATCAGCCAAAGCCTGAACGTCGTCCAGGTCTTGTTGCATGCGGGCATGGACTGCTTCATTATCTGAGGAGTTGTGAATGGCACTGAACACTGTGCAGTCATCAGTGAACATCCCCATTTCTGACCTTATGTTGGAGGGAAGGTCATAGATGAAGCAGCTGAAGATGGTTGGGCCTTGGACACTGCCCTGAAGAACTCCTGCAGCGATGTCCTGGGCCTGTGATGATCAGTACAAAGAAGGTTCACTCGGTTAATCCCGGGGATGAGGGGATGGACATATGAGGAGAGGTTGAGTAGATTGGGACTCTACTCATTGGAGTTCAGAAGAATGAGAGGCGATCTTATTGAAACATATAAGATTATGAAGGGGTTGGATCGGGTGGATGCAGGGAGGATGTTCCAGATGATGGGTGAAACTAGAACTAGGGGGCATAGTCTTAGAATAAGGGGCTGTTCTTTCAAAACTGAGATGAGGAGGAACTACTTCACTCAGAGGGTGGTAGGTCCATGGAATATGCTGCCCCAAAAAGCTGTCGAAGCTACATCATTACATAAATTTAAAACAGAAATAGACAGTTTCCTAGAAGAAAAGGGAATTAAGGGTTACGGGGAGCGGGCAGGAATTTGGACATGAGTCTAGGTTCGGATCGGTCATGGCCCTGTGGGTAGCGGAGCGGGCCCAGGGGCCGTGTAGCCTGATCCTGCTCCTGTTTCGTGTGTCTAATTCTGTTAGATTCAGGAGATAGTCCTGTCATAGTGGATTGGCGGTTAGGATCAGATCAGCCATGATCTTATTGAATGGCGGAGCTGGCTCGAGGGGCCAATTGGCCTACTCCTGCTCCTATTTCTTATGTTCTTATGACCTTCAATCACCACAACCATCTTCCTTTGTGCTAGGTATGACTCCAGCCAGTGGACAGTTTTCCCCCTGATTCCCATTGACTTCAGTTTTACTAGGGCTCCTTCATGCCACACTTGGTCAAATGCTGCCTTGATGTCAAGGGCAGTCACTCTCACCTCACCTCTGGAATTCAGCACCTTTGTCCATGTTTGGACCAAAGCTGTAATGAGGTCAGGAGCTGAGTGGTCTTGGCAGAACCCAAACTGGGCATCAGTGAGCAAGTTATTGGTGAGTAAGGGCCGCTTGATAGCACTGTCGAAGACACCATCCATCACTTTGCTGATGATTGAGAGTAGACTGATGGGGCGGTTATTGGCCAGATTGGATTACATTGACAAGTCCTGCCAGTGCCACAATACTGCTCTCTGGATTTGGGATAATTTTGAAATGATATAATAAACAAAAATGTGTTGATGACTTGGCCCAAGTTGGGAACGTTTACTCTGTGTTTTATGGGTTGATGATAATATTGTATTGGACAGTAAAATTCCTCCAGAGCTCAGGAATGAGATGAAATGGTAATTAATAGGATGAGTGAAATGGTGTGAGAGGCAGTGATTGAAGGGTTGTGATGGAAGCAGAGAAACTGCCCCACCAAATGGGGTCCAGGGGCATTGCCCCAGGTGGTTGAAAGATGTGTGAGGGCACCCATGAGTACATTATAGTGAAAGTCAGGAAAGTGCAGGTGAGAATCGTTAATTGATAGCTTTCTCTTGGAGATGTTTCTGTCGCCATCTATACTGAACAATAAGAAAAGTGTATTCGATAGCCTGGCCGCTAACAGAGACATTGGGACCACACGGGGCAGATAAGCAAAGACCTCCAGACACCCCCCCGATCTTCTGATCAGATAATCTGGAGAGAGAGAAAACCTGTTAATCAAAGCCCAACAACAACAACTTGCATTTATAAAGCGCAGTAAAACATCCCAATGTCCGAAAAGGAGACGTCTACCCTTGGGAATGTTGCATGGTGGGAGATGGTTAACAACACAGCTCAGCACTCAGGGGCTAGAATAATATCAGTGAGTTTTGTCACAGCCCAGATAATTGTCCTCATCATTCTAATTGGTGCAGTGTGTTGGTTCAAACGGTTAATTAAGAGACTGTCACAGAAAACCCAGAGCTTGGAATTATCTGCTTTGATTAAAGGATGAGGGGAGTTGGAACATCCTGAACCCTCCCTACCTGAGGAATAGGTGAGAACCATTAAAAACACCAAGAGAAGGACTTGGAGTTGGAAATTCCCAATGTACATGTGTGTGTGGGATTGAAAGGGTTAATTTCAAACCAGTCTGTGAGCCGCCAGCTCCAACACAGAGAGAGAGAGAGAGAAGCTCGAGTCTCTCGCATGTTGCTGGCTGCTCGCCAGCTCCAAAAGAAAGAGAGAAACCTCGGGAGATGAGGCCGAGCGAGTCTCTCGCAGGTTGTTTTCAGGGTTTGTCTCAGTTAAAGAGATTGTCCGACAGGGTCAGGGTGCCGCAAATTAAAGGGCAGGTGCCGGGCGGACATTTATTTTGGGCCGCCTGCCAGCACCTGCTCCCTCTCGCCGCCTCCTGTGGGGTGCCGGCCGCGATCGGTCAGCCCGACACTCCTCTTGAGTGCCGGGCTCTTTTGCCGACACCCCACTCCCCGATGGTCCGGCAGGGCCCCGGTGCGTGCTTTGCCAAACCCCTCCCCTTTAAACAGGGGAGTGAGGCCTGCAGCACCGCCTCGCTCTGGGCCGACACACATGGCGCTGTTACACGTGGTGCCGCGATACTGAATGGGAGCCCCCCCAGAGGGAGGGGTAGCGCTTCCAGGAGCCCCGCCTCCTGCTGGGGGCTGTTAGCATTCAATCTCCGGCAAGAGGGCAATAACTTTTTTGAGGGGCTAAAAGCAGCGACCCGGCGAAGTTAATGCTCCAAAGGGGGCGCGACCCAATTGTTCCCCATTATTCTTTAAATTAAATCATTTAGTGAGATTGAAGCCCTGATTTAGTCAATGATTATAGATATTTTACGCTTGCAACCTAAACACTCAGTGCTGTCAGATATTAACCAAGAGCATATATTCCCTCTTTCAGATATATTCCCGCGGTTGACCCATGACCTTAATGCTCACTGGCGTGTTGGGCAGCGTCGTGCCCCTCGGTGAATCGAGAAGCCTCTCGGGTGACTGGCACTGTGGCGTCACGAGTTATACCAGCAATGAGACACGGCCATGGTCAACACGGGGCGGTTCTCACATGGACCAGCAGGGAAAGGGCTTCGATTGACGTGTATGTGTATCGGTAAAGGGATCACCAATGGCACAGCATCAGCTATCAAGTGGTCTCGGATAGAGTGAACACCAGTAAAGACAAGGATGTTGAGCCTTTTGCCAAACCCTATATGGGAGACACTAAGAACACTTTGCGTTTCCTAATGGGACTCGGGCAATGAGCAGCTCTCGCAATTCCCCTCGGGTCTGGAAATAACATGCTGACTGAAAGGGGGTGAATGAACAGAGAGCCCATGGGGTATATGTGCACAAATCATTGAAGGTAGCAGGGCAGGTTGAGAAAGCAGATAAAAAAGCTTAAGGGATCCTGGGCTTCATGAATAGAGGTATAGAGTATAAAAGCATGGAAATTATGATGAACCTTTATAAAAAAACTGGTTCGGCCTCAACTGAAGTATTGTGTCCAATTCTGGGCATGGCACTTTAGGAAGGATGTGAAGGCCTTAGAGAGGGTGCAGAAAAGATTTACAAGAATGATTCCAGGGATGAGGGACTTCACTTACGTGGATAGACTGGAGAAGCTGGATTTGTTCTCCTTAGGACAGAGAAGATTGAGAGGAGATTTGATCGAGGTGTTCAAAATCATGAGGGGTCTGGACAGAGTAGATAGAGGGAAACTGTTCCCATTGGCGGAAGGGTCGAGAACCAGAGGACACAGATTTAAGGTGATTGGCAAAAGAACCAAAGGCGACATAAGAAAAAACTTTTTTGTGTAACGAGTGGTTAGTATCAGGAATGCACTGCCTGAAAGGGTGGTGGAGGCCGACTCAATCACGGCTCTCGAGGTGGGACTGAACAGGACCGGACACAGTACTCGAGGTGGGACTGACCAGAACTGGACACAGTAATCGAGGTGGGTCTGACCAGAACTGGACACAGTACTCGAGGTGGGACTGAACAGGACCGGACACAGTACTCGAGGTGGGACTGACCAGAACTGGACACAGCACTCGAGGTGGGACTGACCAGAACTGGACACAGTACTTGAGGTGGGACTGAACAGGACCGGACACAGTACTCGAGGTGGGACTGACCAGAACTGGACACAGTACTCGAGGTGGGACTGACCAGAACTGGGCACAGTACTCGAGGTGGGACTGACCAGAACTGGACACAGTACTCGAGGTGGGACTGAACAGGACCGGATAAAAGTACTCAAGGTGGGTCTGACCAGAACTGGACACAGAACTCGAGGTGGGACTGACCAGAACTGGACACAGTACTCGAGGTAGGACTGAGCAGGACCGGACACAGTACTCGAGGTGGGACTGATCAGAACTGGACACAGTACTCAAGGTGGGTCTGACCAGAACTGGACACAATACTCGAGGTGGGACTGATCAGAACTCGACACAGTACTCAAGGTGGGACTGACCAGAACTGGACACAGTTCTCGAGGTGGGACTGACCAGAACTGGACACAGTACTCGAGGTGGGACTGACCAGAACTGGACACAGTACTCGAGGTGGGACTGACCAGAACTGGACACAGTACTCGAGGTGGGACTGACCAGGACTGGACACAGTACTCGAGGTGGGTCTGACCAGAACTGGACACAGTACTCGAGGTGGGACTGACCAGGACTGGACACAGTACTCGAGGTGGGACTGACCAGAACTGGACACAGTTCTCGAGGTGGGACTGACCAGAACTGGACACAGTACTCGAGGTGGGACTGACCAGAATTGGACACAGTACTCGAGGTGGGACTGACCAGAACTGGACACAGTACTCGAGGTGGGTCTGACCAGAACTGGGCACAGTACTCGAGGTGGGACTGACCAGAACTGGACACAGTACTCGAAGTGGGACTGACAAGAACTGGACACAGTACGCGAGGTGGGACTGACCAGAACTGGACACAGTGCTCGAGGTGGGACTGACCAGAACTGGACACAGTACTTGATGTGGGACTGACCAGAACTGGACACAGTACTCGAGGTGGGTCTGACAAGAACTGGACACATTCCTCGAGGTGGGACTGACCAGAACTGGACACAGTACTCGAGGTGGGACTGACCAGAAATGGACACAGTACTCGAGGTGGGACTGACCAGAACTGGACACAGTACTCGAGGTGGGATTGACCAGAAGTGGACACAGTACTCGAGGTGGGACTGACCAGAACTAGACACAGTACTCGAGGTGGGACTGACCAGATCTGGACACAGTACTCGAGGTGGGACTGACCAGAACTGGACACAGTACTCGAGGTGGGACTGACCAGAACTGGACGCAGTACTCATGGTGGGACTGACCAGAACTGGACTCAGTACTCGAGGTGGGATTGACCAGAAGTGGACACAGTACTCGAGGTGGGACTGACCAGAACTGGACACAGTACTCGAGGTGGGACTGACCAGAACTGGACGCAGTACTCATGGTGGGACTGACCAGAACTGGACTCAGTACTCGAGGTGGGATTGACCAGAAGTGGACACAGTACTAGAGGTGGGACTGACCAGAACTGGACACAGTACTCGAGGTGGGACTGACCAGAACTGGACACAGTACTCGAGGTAGGACTGAGCAGGACCGGACACAGTACTCGAGGTGGGACTGATCAGAACTGGACACAGTACTCAAGGTGGGACTGATCAGAACTCGACACAGTACTCAAGGTGGGACTGACCAGAACTGGACACAGTTCTCGAGGTGGGACTGACCAGAACTGGACACAGTACTCGAGGTGGGACTGACCAGAACTGGACACAGTACTCGAGGTGGGACTGACCAGAACTGGACACAGTACTCGAGGTGGGACTGACCAGGACTGGACACAGTACTCGAGGTGGGTCTGACCAGAACTGGACACAGTACTCGAGGTGGGACTGACCAGGACTGGACACAGTACTCGAGGTGGGACTGACCAGAACTGGACACAGTTCTCGAGGTGGGACTGACCAGAACTGGACACAGTACTCGAGGTGGGACTGACCAGAATTGGACACAGTACTCGAGGTGGGACTGACCAGAACTGGACACAGTACTCGAGGTGGGTCTGACCAGAACTGGGCACAGTACTCGAGGTGGGACTGACCAGAACTGGACACAGTACTCGAAGTGGGACTGACAAGAACTGGACACAGTACGCGAGGTGGGACTGACCAGAACTGGACACAGTACTTGATGTGGGACTGACCAGAACTGGACACAGTACTCGAGGTGGGTCTGACAAGAACTGGACACATTCCTCGAGGTGGGACTGACCAGAACTGGACACAGCACTCGAGGTGGGACTGACCAGAAATGGACACAGTACTCGAGGTGGGACTGACCAGAACTGGACACAGTACTCGAGGTGGGATTGACCAGAAGTGGACACAGTACTCGAGGTGGGACTGACCAGAACTGGACACAGTACTCGAGGTGGGACTGACCAGATCTGGACACAGTACTCGAGGTGGGACTGACCAGAACTGGACACAGTACTCGAGGTGGGACTGACCAGAACTGGACGCAGTACTCATGGTGGGACTGACCAGAACTGGACTCAGTACTCGAGGTGGGATTGACCAGAAGTGGACACAGTACTAGAGGTGGGACTGACCAGAACTGGACACAGTACTCGAGGTGGGACTGACCAGGACTGGACACAGTACTCGAGGTGGGACTGACCAGAACTGGACACAGTTCTCGAGGTGGGACTGACCAGAACTGGACACAGTACTCGAGGTGGGACTGACCAGAATTGGACACAGTACTCGAGGTGGGACTGACCAGAACTGGACACAGTACTCGAGGTGGGTCTGACCAGAACTGGGCACAGTACTCGAGGTGGGACTGACCAGAACTGGACACAGTACTCGAAGTGGGACTGACAAGAACTGGACACAGTACGCGAGGTGGGACTGACCAGAACTGGACACAGTACTTGATGTGGGACTGACCAGAACTGGACACAGTACTCGAGGTGGGTCTGACAAGAACTGGACACATTCCTCGAGGTGGGACTGACCAGAACTGGACACAGCACTCGAGGTGGGACTGACCAGAAATGGACACAGTACTCGAGGTGGGACTGACCAGAACTGGACACAGTACTCGAGGTGGGATTGACCAGAAGTGGACACAGTACTCGAGGTGGGACTGACCAGAACTGGACACAGTACTCGAGGTGGGACTGACCAGATCTGGACACAGTACTCGAGGTGGGACTGACCAGAACTGGACACAGTACTCGAGGTGGGACTGACCAGAACTGGACGCAGTACTCATGGTGGGACTGACCAGAACTGGACTCAGTACTCGAGGTGGGATTGACCAGAAGTGGACACAGTACTAGAGGTGGGACTGACCAGAACTGGACACAGTACTCGAGGTGGGACTGACCAGAACTGGACACAGTACTCGAGGTGGGACTGACCAGAACTGGACACAGTACTCGAGGTGGGACTGACCAGAACTGGACGCAGTACTCATGGTGGGACTGACCAGAACTGGACGCAGTACCCATGGTGGGACTGACCAGAACTGGACACAGTACTCGAGGTGGGAATGACCACTACTGGGCGCAGCACTCATGGTGGGACTGACCACTACTGGGCGCAGTACTGGAGGTGGGACTGACCAGAACTGGGCGCAGTACTGGAGGTGGGACTGGCTAGAACTGGACACAGGACTCGAGGTTGGTCTGACCAGAACTGAACACAGTACTTGTTGTTGGACTGACCAGAACTGGACGTACTACACTACGCATGGCTGCTAACCACCTCCAGAATTTTGCCCGGACGCTAACGAGAGGCTTCATTTTGTTGTGGGTAGTGAAGTGTCAACCACATTGCTGTGTGTCCTGAGTCACATGTAGGCCAGACCGGGTACGGACGGCAGATTTCCTTCCCTAAAGGACATTGGTGAACCAGTTGGATTTTTACGACTATCCGAGAGCTTTTTATTCCCGATTTATTTATTTAAATTCAAATTCACAAACTGCCATGGTGGGATTTGGACCACATCTCGGATTATAAATCCAGGCATCTGGATTACTGGTCCAGTAACATAATCACTATCCTACCATCCCCATTGGCTGAGGGCTTGACATTAAGAATGCTACGAATGTTTAACAAGCTGCAGCTTTCCTTTTGTTTGAAAGTCTCTCTTAACAATGTGTCTGTGTGATGTTTGTTTGTGGTGTTAGCTCCGCCCTCTTTTCCCTTCACAGAGCGAAAAGCAGTTTAACCCTCTGTCGTCTTGTCCATCATGTTGGGAGCATTTCAAACATTTTAATCAATGTCTTTTCTATAAGCACAGGCTGTCTTCAGTTTGTTCATTGCTTTCTCTGTGTGTGTACACATGCGGGTATTAGTTTTGAGATATTGAGTCCTTCTGTTTTGAATTCATAAATTCAGTGGTAGCACCCCCAGCAGGAGGTGGTCTGCTACTGGAAAGTGCTCCCCCTCCTGCTCGGGGAGCCACGACTGAATTTCACAGCGCTACGTGTAGCAGCGCCATGCATGGCGGCTCGTAGCACCACGTCATTGTTCGCCTCCCCCCTGATTAAAGGGGAGGGGCCTAGCACTGCGCGCACCGGGGCCCTGCTGGACCCCCGGGGAGCGGGGTGGGTGAAAACAGCCTGGCACTCAAGAGGAGCGATCGCGGCCGGCACCCCGAGAAACAAAGGGAAAGGGGGCAGGTGCTGGCAGTCGGCCAAAATACAAATGGCCGCCCGACACCTGGCCTTTAAGTAGCATCACCACCGCTGCAGAAACGCCCCCTGATCCTGTCGGACACATCGTCCGGCGATAGGTCGGGGGTGAAAGGGAAGTTTGCGGCCGGAGCGCGAGCGGGGCGCTGCGCACGGCGATGATGTAATTGCCGGCGGTGCAGCTTCGCAGGGCGCTATAGGCTACCGCCGCCGCTAACCACCCGCTGAATTTCGCGGGAGGCATTAGCAGCGCCGTGCCCGGGCGCTAACGAGCGGCGCAAACCAGCCCAATTTTCCCCCCCAAAGCGTTTTTCTACAAAAGAAGATAAAATGCAGCTTTGAAGAATCCCAAGTTCCAGGTGCAGGACGGGGTCGGGTTGTCCATCAATTTGAACTTCTTCAAAGCACTTTGTTTGAATTGGATTTCAGCTCAAAACTGCTCTCGCTTTCTGCAGTTTAAATGAGATGAACCAACTGAAAAGCTGCCTTTCCTGACAAGACTGTGTTTAAAGTTAATCCAGAATTGAATTGTATCAGGATCTTTGTGCAGGTTTTGACGGCACTGAGACTTTTGGAGTTTGGTTCCTATTCTCTGGGCGATGTTTTGAACTTCAGGTGAAAGCTGTGTTACACAAGCTGCGCCAGTCTGACCATATCTGGCTCCGCCTCCTTATAAACACACAAAGCACTTAACCCCTTCCGCTGACAGCTGCTTTAATTCACCAAGCAACAACTTTCACATTGCTGAATGGAGACAGATTTTGGGCTTTGTTAAATTTGAAGTTTCTTAATTTGAGTGGATATTTCCCCAGGGTGACAGAAGGAAATCAGGAATTGACGAATTAACCCCTTGGACTCTCTAGAAGAGCCACAGTGGATTTTCTGTTTTTCGGGACTGCGAGTGTTAATGGTGCAGGATTACCGAGAGTAGCCTTGACATAAAAATGGTTTCACAGAGTTACAAAGCGACCTCTGCTGGAAAAGTGTTGGTGCGGGCAGAGATCCAACAGTGTTTAGAGTTCCAGACCTCATCTGCAGACATCAGTAGACATCAAATGTCACATCGTGGTGACGATTTGGACCAAGACTTTGCCTCTCAAAGGCTCGGCTTCAACCCATTCATGGCCATTTTATGATTTGACCTGGCCATCTCACGTGGCCTCGCTACTCCCATCGTGTCAGTGACAGATAAGGCCATCTCTGACCACTTTCTCGTATCGCTCTCCACCCACATCCGCCTTCCACCCCTGTCCCCTCCCCCCCCGCAACTCTACTTCCTTCTGTGTCCGCCCCTTGAAAAAACTCTCTCCCAACTCACTTACAACTGCACTTCCAAAATCCCTAGTGGCCAGCCTTTGGCCCTCCATTCACCATGTTATTTCTGCAGCTACCGATCTGTTTATTCACACCCTCACCACCCCCTTTGATGCCCGAGTTCCTATTAAAACCATTACTATCTCTCTCACCCTGGTCATTCCCCCAGTAGGGCCCTCATCACCGCTCCCTTAAGTCCAAGGGACGCAGACTTGAACAGATATGGCGGACAACTGCCTTAGGATTCACTGCCAGATCTGGCTGGAGCACAAAAAGCACTATCGGGTCCTGCTCTCATCTGATAAAAGCTGCTTCCTTTTCCAGGATTATTTTGGAATGCAAAGATAATGTCCAGCTTCTTTTCTCTGCTGCAAACTGTCTTCTTAAACCCCTCTTCCCGTCTCCTCCACACTCAACTCCAATAACAAGTGCGAGGAGCTCATGGACTTCTTTGTCTCTAAGGTTGAGACCATCCAATCAGCTGCCTCTGCCACTTCCCTTCCTTCTCCTAGACAACCAGGCCAAACTTTGTCTAAGGTTCCCCCCTGCCCAAGCCCTGAACTCACATCTTTCTCCAGTTTCTCTCCGATCGTCCCTCCTGACCTCGCCGACCTCATCTTGCCCATGAGACCCACTTTCTGCTCCCTCGACTCTATCCCTACTAAACTGCTGACCACCCGCCTTCCTTTTCTGGCTCCCATGTTAGCTGATATTGTTAACGGTTCTCTCTCCTCAGGTAATGTCCCCCTCTCCTCCAAATCTGCCGTCATCACCCCTCTCCTCAAAACATCAACCCTTGACCCCTCTGTCCTTGCAAAACTACCTCCCCATCTCCAACCTCCCTTTCCTCTCCAAAGTCCTGGAATGTGTTGTCACCTTCCAAAACCATGCCCATCATTCCCGGAGCTCCATGTTTGAATCTCTCCAATCAGGTTCCTCCCCCTGCCCCAGTACCGAAACGGTTCTTATCAAATTCACGAATGCCATCCTCTGAGACTGTGACAAAGGTAAACTATCTACGCTGTGTTTGCGGCCGCGGCGGAGCAAATTAAAGGGCAGGGGCCGGGCGGACTTTTATTTTGGGCCGCCTGCCAGCACCTGCCCCCTCTCGCCTCCTCCTGCGGGGTGCCGACCGCGATCGGTCAGCCCGACACTCCTCTTGAGTGCCGGACTCTTTTGCCGATACCCCGCTGCCCGGTGGTCCAGCAGGGCCCCGGTGTGCGCTGTGCTAGGCCCCTCCCCTTTAATCAGGGGAGCAAGGCCTGCAGTACCGCCTCGCGATGTGCCAACGCTCATGGCGCTGTTACACGTGGCACCGCTATACTGAATGGGAGCCCCCCAGAGGGAGGGGTAGCGCTTCCAGTAGCCCCGCCTCCTGCTGGGGGCTGTTACCATTCCATTTCCGGCGCGGGGGCGATAACTTTTTTGAGGGGCTAAAATTAATGATCCGGCGAAGTTAGTGCTCCAAAGGGGGCGCCACCCAATTGTTCCCCCATTATTCTATAAATTAGATCATTTAGTGAGATTGTAGCACTGATTTAGACAACGATTATAGATATTTTACGCTTGCAACCTAAACAATCACTGCTGTCAGATATTAACCAAGAGCCTATATTCCCTCTTTCAGATATATTCCCGCAGTTGACCCTTGACCTCATTGCTCGTTGGCATGTTGGGCAGCGTCGTGCCCCTCGGTGAATCTCTCTCCTCCACCATCTCTCTCTCCCCCGCCATCTCTCTCTCTCCTCCTCCATCTCTCTCTCTCCTCCATCTCTCTCTCCTCCTCCATCTCTCTCTCCTCCTCCATCTCTCTCTCCTCCTCCATCTCTCTCTCTCTCCTCCTCCATATCCCTCTCCCGCACAGTGGCATAGTGGTTAGCACTGTTGCCTCACAGCGCCAGGGACCCGGGTTCAAATCTGGCTTCGGGCGACTGTCTGTGTGGAGTTTGCACATTCTCCCCGTGTCTGCGTGGGTTTCCTCCGGGTGCTCCGGTTTCCTCCCACAGTCCAAAGATGTGCAGGTTAGGTTGATTTGGCTATGATAAATTGACCCTTAGTGTTAGGGGATTAAATACGTGGGGTTACGGGGATAGGGTGGGATATGTGTCGGTGCAGGCTCGATGGGCCGAAATGGCCTCTATCTGCACTGTAGATTCTGTGATTCTGTGATTCCTCCATCTCTCTCTCCCGCCATCTCTCTCTCCTCCTCCATCTCTCTCTCTCCTCCATCTCTCTCTCCTCCTCCATCTCTCTCCTCCTCCATCTCTCTCTCCTCCTCCATCTCTCTCTCTCCCCCTCCATCTCTCTCTCCTCCTCCATCTCTCTCTCCTCCTCCATCTCTCTCTCCTCCTCCATCTCTCTCTCCTCCTCCATCTCTCTCTCCTCCTCCATCTCTCTCTCTCCCCCTCCATCTCTCTCTCCTCCTCCATCTCTCTCTCCTCCTCCATCTCTCTCTCTCCTCCATCTCTCTCTCCTCCTCCATCTCTCTCCTCCTCCATCTCTCTCTCCTCCTCCATCTCTCTCTCTCCCCCCCTCCATCTCTCTCCCCCGCCACCTCTCTCTCCTCCATCTCTCTCTCCTCCTCCATCTCTCTCCCCCCGCCATCTCTCTCCTCCTCCATCTCTCTCTCCTCCTCCATCTCTCTCTCCTCCTCCATCTCTCTCTCCTCCTCCATCTCTCTCTCCCCGCCATCTCTCTCCTCCTCCATCTCTCCTCCTCCATCTCTCTCTCCTCCTCCATCTCTCTCTCCCCCTCCATCTCTCTCCTCCTCCATCTCTCTCCCACCATCTCTCTCTCCTCCTCCATCTCTCTCCTCCTCCATCTCTCTCTCTCTCCCGCCATCTCTCTCTCCTCCTCCATCTCTTTCCCCCGCCATCTCTCCCGCCATCTCTCTCTCCCCCGCCATCTCTCTGTCCCCCGCCATCTCTCTCCCCCGCCATCTCTCTCACCCGCCATTTCTCTCCCCAGCCGCCATCTCTCTCACCCCCGACATCTCTCTCTCTCCCCCGCCATCTCTCTCTCCCCCGCCATCTCTCCCCGCCATCTCTCTCTCCTCCGGCACTCTCTCTCCCACCACCCCCACAATCTCTCTGCCATGCTCCGAGCCCCACCCCACCGAGCCCTGATTTTAGATTGACCGGGACTGTCCCCAGCGTTCCCCGGCTCCTGCCTTGTCCCGCAGGATTTCCCACCCGGCAGTGCTCAGCTACTCAAACTGGTCATGACATCCACATTCCCGGAATTTCAGTGTTTCCCGGTCACTGACAGGCCCCCTGCTCCCTCCCTGCCTTCCCATGAATCTCGGGGCCTCGGTGTCTGGGCCCTGAGCAGAAATATTGCCTTCTGTGCCTCTCAGTAAAGAGGCTCCTGCCCTGTATAAACTGAGTGAGCTCATACACACCGGCTTCTTTTCACAGTGACACACCGTGTGCTGCATTTTCACACCGACTCAGCTCCTCCATTTCCAGCAATCAGCAGCGGGGAAAGGGAGACAGACTCAGACACACCAGCATTTCTCAAACAGCAATTCCCTCTTGTTGTGAGGAACAGTTTCTCCACCCAGCCCCTGAGTCTCCCCCTGTGGGTGTCCCTCACTCCCCCACCGGTGATGGTCCTCTCCCTGCTGCTCAGAGGGCAGAATCCCCCAGCGTTACACAGGGCCACAACATGCTCTGCTCTCCAGCCCTATGCCATGGAGTGCCAGTTCTCACAGGTGCCCACACAGTGAATTACTGAGCTCTACAATGCCCTCCCCAGGAGGGGTTGAGTGTGGGTGAGGGGCAGTCACCCGGGGCCACTCTCACACCCCTCCCAGTGCCCACCCTGCTCTCTCAGACAGACTGTAAGAGAAAGGGGAGGGAGCAAATCTGACTGACAGAAAACAAACACCCAGACCCAGGGCAACAAAAAACACTGGGCTAAAGCAGCACTGTCTGCAGCCAGTGGGTATGTCCTGTCCCACCTGACTTGGGAATATATCGCCGTTCCTTCATCGTCGCTGGATCAGAATCCTGGAACTCCCCCACTAACAGCACTATGGGAGTACCTTCACCACACGGACTGCAGCGGTTCAAGAAGGCGGCTCAGCACCACCTTCTCACGGGCAACTAGGGATGGGCAATAAATGCTGGCCTTGCCAGCGAAGCCCACTTTCCAGGAATGAATAATTTAAAAAAGGAGAACTCTCGCTCACTGTATATAATATCGGGAATTGTGTCACTCACCTTAATTGCAGCGTGTGCCTGATCTAGGCTCAGCAGATTGTGGGGTTTATGTTTCCCTATTATTGTACAGGAAACACACACACACTCTCCATCATCTTTACAGTAGAATTCTAGGATCTTCTTATGTTCCGGACACTGTCTCTCTGTAAGGTCAGTCACGGGTTCGATTAGGGTGTGATCTTTGTAGGCCTCTTTCAGTAAATGTGGTTTTAAATGAAGGGAGCAAAATGAAGCTAAACAACTAAGACACGTCTTCACAGCTGGGGCTGGATTCTCGATGCAGTATTCACACATGACACCGGCTGAATCAGCAGCAGGCTGTGAGCGGCTGTATTTTTCCACTATATTACACAGCGTGAAGTTTCTCTCCAGACTGGGCCTGGGGTTGAATTTCCGGCGACACTGAGGACACTCAAACCCTCCTGGGCCTGCTGTCTGGGCCCAAACTCCCTCAATACATTTCAAACAGAAACTGTGCTGACAGGGTAATGTCACAGGATCCTGGTACACGTGGAGACACACAGCACAGGTTAATTCAGCCTCTAAAGCTCCGGGCTCCATTGTTACAGCACCTGAAGAGTTTTCACACAGCACCAGAGAGAGCGAGGAGCCAGAGCAGGAAATGAAATTCTTATAAACACTCGGTGCAGGGAGTGACAATGTTAGTTTCACTTTCATGACTCACTTTGGCTGAAGATTAACACTTTCAGGCCTGCAGCAGCAGTTCAGAACCAAAATCAGAAAAACAAGATTGCAATTTTACAATATGGAGCCAGAATACAGCAAACTAGGCCCAGGAAACATAGACCCAAAACTAATCAGCTCAGACCAGACCCAAAATAGTTCAACAAACAAATTAAAACTGATATAAAGAGGAAAAATAACCTTTACAAACCCTGCCGAGAGGAAGGGGAAGGAGCTCTCTGGGAGGAATAGAAAAATATACAGAAAAAGTTAAAGGTTCATCAGAGGGGCAAAGAGAGATGGGAAAAAGCAAAGCAGCAGAGGCTACAAGTCTCAGTAAACTCAACACGAAACATGTCCAACCAACGCAGAGCTGCAACAACAAAGACAAAATGATTTTGGACTAAAAATCCTGCACAGGAGAATCCAATCACAGGAACTCATGATCAAGCTGTACAGGCTCTGGTCAAACCAACCTCGAGTACTGTGTCCAGTTCTGGTCAGTCCCACCTCGAGCACTGTGTCCAGTTCTGGTCAGACCCAACTCGAGTACAGTGTCCAGTTCTGGTCAGTCCCACCTCGAGTACTGTGTCCAGTTCTGGTCATTCCCACCTCGAGCACTGTGTCCAGTTCTGGTCAGTTCCACCTCGAGTAATGTGTCCAATTCTGCTCAGTCCCACCTCGAGTACTGTGTCCAGTTCTGGTCAGACACACCTCGAGTACTGTGTCCAGTTCTGGTCAGTCCCACCTCGAGTACTGTGTCCAGTTCTGGTCAGTCCCACCTCAAGCACTGTGTCCAGTTCTGGTCAGTCCCACCTCGAGTACTGTGTCCAGTTCTGGTCAGTCCCACCTCGAGCACTGTGTCCAGTTCTGGTCAGTCCCACCTCGAGTACTGTGTCCAGTTCTGGTCAGTCCCACCTCGAGTACCGTGTCCAGTTCTGGTCAGTCCCACCTCGAGTACTGTGTCCAGTTCTGGTCAGTCCCACCTCGAGTACTGTGTCCAGTTCTGGTCAGTCCCACCTCGAGTACTGTGTCCAGTTCTGGTCAGTCCCACCTCAAGCACTGTATCCAGTTCTGGTCAGTCCCACCTCGAGTACTGTGTCCAGCTCTGGTCAGTTCCACCTCGAGTACATAGATACATAGAAGATAGGAGCAGGAGTAGGCCATTCGGCCCTTCGTGCCTGCTCCGCCATTCGATGAGATCATGGCTGATCCTTTAATTCAGTATCCCGTCCCCGCCTTCTCTCCGTAACCCTTAACCCCTTTTGCCCGTAGAAATATATCTAATTCCCTCTTAAATATATTTAATGAGCTGGCGTACACTGCCCTCTGTGGCAATGAGTTCCACAGGTTCACCACTCTCTGAGTGAAGAAATTCCCCCTCATCTCTGTCCTAAATGGTTTAGCCCTTATCCTTAAATTATGTCCTCTAGTTCTGTTCTCACCCGCCAAGGGAAACATTCCTTCTGCATCCAGTCTGTCTAGACCTGTCAGAATTTTATACACTTCTATGAGGTCCCCTCTCAATCTTCTAAACTCCAGTGTGTACATCCCTAAACTACATAGTCTCTCCTCATAGGTCATTCCCGCCATTCCTGGTATCAGCCTGGTGAATCGCCGCTGCACCCCCTCCATGGCAAGAACATCCTTCCTCAGATGAGGCGACCAAAACTGTACACAGTACTCGAGGTGTGGTCTCACCAGTGCCCTGTACAGCTGCAGCAAGGTATCCCTGTTCCTGTATTCTAACCCTTTTGCTATGAAGGCCAGCATACCGTTTGCCTTCTTGACCGCCTGTTGCACCTGCATGCTCGCCTTCAGTGACTGGTGTACAAGAACACCCAGGTCTCTCTGTACTTCCCCCTCTCCCAATCTATTGCCATTTAAATAATAATTTGCCCTCCCGTTCCTGCACCCAAGGTGGATAACTTCGCACTTGTCCACATTATAGTGCATCTGCCATTTATCCGCCCAATCGCCCAGTCTGTCCAAATCGCTCTGGAGCTTCCTGGTCTCTTCCTCTGAGCCCACCCCCCCTCCTAGTTTAGTGTCGTCTGCAAATTTGGAAATGCTGCATCCGACTCCCTGATCCAGGTCATTAATGTAAATTGTGAACAGCTGGGGGCCCAGGACAGATCCCTGTGGTACCCCACTTGTTACTGCCTGCCATTCAGAAAATGAGCCGTTTATTCCAACTCTCTGTTTTCTATCTGACAGCCAGTTCCCTATCCACGCCAAAACTTTCCCCTTTATCCCATGAGCCTCAATTTTCCATGCTAATCTTTTATGTGGGACCTTATCGAAGGCCTTTTGGAAGTCCAGGTACACCACATCTACTGGCTCTCCCCCATCTATTCTACCAGTTACTCCCTCAAAAAATTCCAATAGATTAGTCAAGCACGATTTACCCTTTGTAAATCCATGTTGACTCTGTCCTATCCTGTCCCCATTTGCTAAGTGCTCCGCTATTTCATCCTTAATGATGGACTCCAGCATTTTGCCCACAACTGATGTAAGGCTTACAGGTCTGTAATTACCTGCTTTTTCCCTACCCCCCTTTTTGAATAGTGGGGTAACGTTAGCTACCCTCCAATCCATCGGCACTGTTCCCGAGTCTAATGAATTCTGAAAAATCATCCTTAGTGCATCCGCTATCTCTAGGGCCACCTCCTTCAGTACCCTAGGATGCATGTTATCAGGCCCTGGGGATTTGTCCACCTTCAATCCCTTTAGCTTCCTTAACACCATATCCTTAGAGATATTGATTTGCGTCAGTTCCTCCTTTGCCAATGTCCCTATTTTTCCCGATATCCCAGGGAGGTTTTTTGTGTCTTCCTTCGTAAAGACTGACCCAAAGTATGCATTTAGTTGATCTGCCATTTCCTTATTTCCCATTATATATTCCCCCGTATCTGACTGCAATGGACCAACTTTGGTTTTCACCAGTCTTTTCCTTTTGATATACTTATAAAAGCTTTTGGAGTTAGTTTTTATATTTTCCGCCAGCTTGTTTTCGTAAGCTATTTTGCCCCTCTTGATTATGCCCTTTGCCCTCCTTTGCTCTATCTTAAACTGTTCCCAATCTTCCGCTCTGGCGCTTTTTTTGGCTATTTTATACGCCCTATCTTTGGATTTTATGCTGTCTCTAATTTCCCCTGTTATCCACGGTTGAGTCACCTTTTTAGATTTCCTTTTATGCCAGATTGGTATAAACAATTTTTGCAATTTTGTCATTCTATCTTTAAATGTTTGCCATTGTTTATCTACCTCCAGTCCTCCCAGGAACGTTGTCCAATCAGACCTACTCAGTTCCCGTCTCATGGCATCATAATTCCCCTTGTTTAAATTCAGGACCTTAGTCTCTGAGTCAATTTCTTCGCTCTCCATTTCGAGTGAGAAATCGATCATGTTATGATCGCTCTGACCCAAGGGTCCCCGTACAACAAGATTACTGATTAGTCCCTTCTCATTGCACAGTACCCAGTCCAATATAGCCTGTTCCCGAGTTGGTTCCTCGACATATTGATCCAGATAACCATCCCTCAAACACTCAAGGAATTCCTCCTCCTCATTATTTTTACTGATTAGGCTAGTCCAATCTATATGTAAGTTAAAGTCACCTATGATGACAGCTGTGCTCTTATTGCACGCTTCTCTAATTTCCCTCGTGATGCCCTCCCTAACCTCTATTTTACTATTTGGAGGCCTATATACCACTCCTATTAATGTTTTTCGCCCCTCGCTATTTCTTAGCTCCACCCATATAGATTCTGTATTAACTGAGTTAATATCCTTCCTTTCAATTGCATTTATCCCCTCTTTTACTAGCAATGCTACCCCTCCTCCCTTTCTTTTTTGTCGATCCTTCCTAAATACTGAATACCCCTGTACGTTAAGCTCCCAGCCCTGCTCACCCTGCAACCATGTTTCCGTAATCCCAATTAGATCATAATTATTAACCTCTATTTCCACAGCTAATTGTGTCCAATTCTGCTCAGTCCCACCTCGAGTACTGTGTCCGGTTCTGGTCAGACACACCTCGAGTACTGTGTCCAATTCTGCTCAGTCCCACCTCGAGTACTGTGTCCAGTTCTGGTCAGACACACCTCGAGTACTGTGTCCAGTTCTGGTCAGTCCCACCTCGAGTACTGTGTCCAGTTCTGGTCAGTCCCACCTCGAGTACTGTGTCCAGTTCTGGTCAGTCCCACCTCGAGTACCGTGTCCAGTTCTGGTCAGTCCCACCTCGAGTACCGTGTCCAGTTCTGGTCAGTCCCACCTCGAGTACTGTGTCCAGTTCTGGTCAGTCCCACCTCGAGTACCGTGTCCACTTCTGGTCAGTCCCACCTCGAGTACTGTGTCCAGTTCTGGTCAGTCCCACCTCGAGTACTGTGTCCAGTTCTGGTCAGTCCCACCTCGAGTACTGTGTCCAGTTCTGGTCAGTCCCACCTCGAGTACTGTGTCCAGTTCTGGTCAGTCCCACCTCGAGTACTGTGTCCAGTTCTGGTCAGTCCCACCTCGAGTACTGTGTCCAGTTCTGGACAGTCCCACCTCGAGTACTGTGTCCAGCTCTGGTCAGTCCCACCTCGAGTACTGTGTCCAGTTCTGGCCAGTCCCACCTCGAGTACCGTGTCCAGTTCTGGTCAGTCCTACCTCGAGTATTGTGTCCAGTTCTGGTCAGACCCACCTCGAGTACTCTGTCCAGTTTTGGTCAGTCCCACCTCGAGTACTGTGTCCAGTTCTGGTCAGTCCCACCTCGAGTACCGTGTCCAGTTCTGGTCAGACCCACCTCGAGTACTCTGTCCAGTTTTGGTCAGTCCCACCTCGAGTACTGTGTCCAGGTCTGGTCAGTCCCACCTCGAGTACTGTGTCCAGTTCTGGTCAGTCCCACCTCGAGTACTCTGTCCAGTTCTGGTCAGTCCCACCTCGAGTACTCTGTCCAGTTTTGGTCAGTCCCACCTCGAGTACTGTGTCCAGTTCTGGTCAGTCCCACCTCGAGTACTGTGTCCAGGTCTGGTCAGTCCCACCTCGAGTACTGTGTCCAGTTCTGGTCAGACTCACCTCGAGTACTGCATCCTATTCTGGTCTTAGGAACCTAGTCTGAGTGAATTTGAATCTGGCACCATTTTCTTTGCCACTTGTCCGTTTATTGTGTGACAACACGCCTTAACAGAGGAGGAGTTTGCACAATGTTTGACCAACAGCTGCTGGACCAGGAATGACATCACCCCGTTCTCTCCTCGGGTAGAGGGCAGTAACTGCACGGATCGTTCCTCGTCCTGTTCCTCGACACCCTGAATCTGTCTAAAGCCCCATTCTTATAGAGTCTCGTCACCAACACACAATGTGTTCTTCACAGCTGCCTGTCTCTTATCACAGGATCATAGTATTATGTCCGTGTGTAATTAAGACACGGACTGCAGGAGTTGGTTACAACAGGTCTTTACTGAGTGGGGACAAACTGGAACGAACTATGCAAAGTTACTACACAGGCTTATATACAGGGGTGGTCACTACTGGTACTGCAGTATACAGGGGCTGCAGAATATAGTTCCTTCTGCAAAGTACATACACTACAATTCCTCCCCTTTTAGCTAAACAGTACATAACATTCGATTAATAATTAAATAACATATTTGCAATTACAGTTGCTAGATACATTAGCTGAAGTTAAGCAATTATATGTTCAGTCTTTGAGGAGGCTTCCTGATTCTGTCTGGATAACGCCTCTTTGGGGTATCAGGTTCTTCTGGCAAAGTTGATTCGGGATCAACGTCGTTGTTTGGTTCGTCTGCTTCCAATATCACCGATTCTGAGGTAGATGCAATTGGTACTTCGGTTTCATCACCAGGTGTATCGGATCGTGGTGTGGAATTGACGTTTTCCAGTGACTCTAGAATCTGGTCAGCATGGCGTCTTACAATGCTCTCTCCAACATCCACGGTATACATTAGGGGTCCTTGCCATGTGCAGATCGTTCCTGGCTGCCATTTCTCTGTGCGGTAGTCCCGGGCCAAAACTGGTTGACCTATCTTAAAACTCCTGGTCGGCCTTTCATTCATATTCTGAAACTGCCTGTTCTCCACATCTCTTCTGATGGTTGGCTTAACCAAATCCAAGTGGCATCGTAGTCTTCGATTGAAGAACATCATGGCTGGAGTTTGGTTGGTAACCGCATGTGTCGCATTCCGGTAGGCAAACAAGAAGTTATCCACCTTGTGTTGTAGGAGTATGTCTTCATTACACATTGCCTTGATAGCTTTCTTGAATGTTTGAACGAACCTCTCAGCCAATCCATTGGTGCCTAGATGATATGGGGCGGATGTGTAATGCTTAACACCATTGTTCTTTAAGAACCTCCGGAACTCTTCAGACACAAACTGTGGTCCATTGTCGGAGCAAATCTATTCAGGCAGCTCATTTCTGGTGAATATGGTTCGTAAGACTGTGATAGTTTTTTCTGTGGTGGTTGAGGACATTTTTATTACCTCTGGCCACTTTGAATGTGCATCCACCGCAATTAAAAACATCGAGTCCATAAATGGACCAGCAAAATCAATGTGCACCCTTTGCCATGGAGATGAGGGCCACTCCCATGGATGTAGAGGGGCTTGTGGTGGGGCGTTTTGGATCTTCTGGCATCCTGTACAGCTCTTGGTCATCTCTTCAATTTCTCTATCGATTCCCGGCCACCACACAAACGCTCTGGCTAAATTCTTCATTTTTACCCCTCCCAGATGACCCTCATGAAGCTCATTGAGCACTCTATCCTTCAATTTGGGTGGAATTACTACTCTGGATCCACACATCAAGGTTCCTCTGCACACTGACAGCTGTTCTCTTCTCGGCGAGAATGCTGGCAACAGTGGTTCGCCATGTGCTGGCCATCCCTTCACCGTTAAATCATAGACCCAGGAGAGTGTCGGGTCATTTCGTGTTTCCTTATCTATGTTTGCATTCGTCACAGGTAGACATTCGACTATGGTCGAGTGGAATATCTCCACAGGATCCACTGCAGGTGCTTCTTCCACCGCCGGCAACGGTAGGCGCGACAATCCATCAGCATTCCCATGCTGTTTAGTTCCTTTGTACTCGATGTCATATTGGTGTGCCCCTAGGAAAAGGGACCACCTCTGTAGCCGTTGTGCTGTCATTATCGGGACGCCCTTCTGAGAGTTGAAAATGGAGACAAGAGGTTGATGATCAGTTAGTAGAGTAAATTTCTGACCGTGCAGGTAGTGATTGAACTTCTTCACCCCACACGCCAGGCTGAGGGCCTCTCTGTCAATCTGGGCGTAGTTACGCTCAGCTGAAGTTAACGAGCGTGACGCAAAAGCTATCGGCTTCTCTGAACCATCAAGGGATTTATGTGACAGTACCGCTCCAATGCCGTAGGGAGACGCATCACACGCCAGTCTTATCGGTAGTGATGGGTTGTAGTGAGCCAATACTTCTCTTGAAGTGATTAGGTCTTTACTCTTCTGAAAGGCCCGCTTACATTCATCGCTCCATTTCCATGCTACTCCAGTTTGTAGTAGGGCATTCAGTGGGTGCAGAATTGTGGACAAATTCAGCAAAAACTTATGGTAGTAATTCACCAATCCGAGGAATGACCTCAGTTGCGACACATTTTCAGGCGCTGGAGCCTTAACCACCGCTTCAATTTTGTCAGGGGACTTATGTAACCCCTCTTCATCAATCACGTGGCCACAATACGATATCTGTTTCTTAAAAAACTCGCACTTGGGGCGATTGGCTCGTAGCCCATGTTCTCTTAGTCTAGTGAGCACCTGCTCTAGGTTGGCAAGGTGTTCACTGTCATCTTCACCTGTCACTAGGATGTCGTCCAAGTAACACTGAGTCCCCGGAATCCCTTGCAGGACTTGTTCCATCGCTCTTTGCCATATCACCGGAGCTGATGCTACTCCGAATACCAGTCGATTATACTGGTAAAGACCTTTGTGAGTGTTTATCGTGAGATACTTCCTAAAGGATTCTTCAACCTCCATCTGCAAATATGCTTCTGCTCGGTCAATTTTTGTAAAATGCTTCCCTCCAGATAGTGAGGCGAAAATATCTTCTATCCTCAGGAGAGGATACTGTACTGTGTGAAGGATTGGGTTCACCGTCATCTTGAAGTCCCCACAGATGCGAACCTTCCTTGGCTCCCCAGACTTATTGTTTAACGTTTTCTTCATGACAGGAACGATGGGTGTCGCCCACTCACTCCAGTCTACCTTAGATAACACGCCTGCTTTCTCCAGATTCTCCAGCTCTGCCTCGACGGCTGGGCAAATTGCATACGGTACCGGTCTTGCTTTGAAAAGCTTGGGAATTGCATTCTCTTCTATTTTTATCGAGGCGGTTACGTCTTTAAGAGTTCCCAGTTCTTGTTGAAATACCTCTTTGGCGTTAGCTAAGATTGTTGACAATCGTCCAGGTGTGATGTCGTCATCCTTTTTACCAGCCACCGTCAGTGCCTGAATGGAGTGCCAGTCTAAACTTATCTTTCTTATCCATTGACATCCCAATAACGGTGGTCCACTATCTTGCAGTATGTACAGATACAATTTCTGTATTTCCTTGCCGTTGTATTCGACAGGCACCCTTATTTTCCCTCTGGGGTATACTTTCTGCCCCGTATACGTCTTCAAGACAATGGATGTCTCTTTCAAGGGTATGTGTGAGAATAGCCGCTCGTAGTCTCATCGATTCATGACGGTCAGGGCTGATCCTGTATCCAATTCCATTTTGACTTGGGACCCTGCTATCGTGAGGGTGACCCAAATGGTTCAGTGATCCTCTTTTGCGATTACGTTGTGAAGTTTGAGACAGCTTAGTCTCTTGTTCCCGGATTCACTATCGCTCTTCTGGTCTTCGGAACTACTGTCTGTCATCTTTTGTACTTTCCTGCACTGTTCCTTAGTGGCCTTTTTGTTGTCGTTAGTCTTCTTCCCAGACCTGCAAACTCATGCAATGTGTCCCATCTTTCCACATTGCCTGCATATTTTGTCCTTGGACCAGCAGTCCTTCTGGTCATGGGTTGTCCTGCCGCAGCGATAACGATACTGCCACGCTGAAAGCCTTATCTAGCGTCAGCTCTTTCTCTGAGAGTAACCTCTCCTGGGTTCCTTCACTCAGGAGTCCACAGACAAATTTGTCCCGTAGAGTATCTGTCAGTCCTGCTCCAAACTGGCAGTGCTTTGATAGCTTGCGTAGTTCCGTAAGGTAATCAGCATTGCTCTCATCTTTATGCTGATTTCTCCTGTGGAATTTAAATCTTTCTGCTATCAGCAGCGATGTAGGATTTAGGTGTTCCTGTAGGATATCCACAATTTCGTTAAAACTCTTCACCATTGGTTTGGCTGGAGTGATCAGGTTCTGTAATAGACCGTACATTCTTGCGCCCATTAAGTTTAGTAGTACCGATGCCTTTTTCTCATCGGCTACTTCATTTGCCTTGCAATATACTTCGACTCTTTCCACATACATGGTCCAGTCTTCTATTGCATTATCGAAGGCAATGATATTGCCAGTCTTCGGCATCTTGGAAATCTAAGATGGCACCTCCCGCGCTTTGCCTTCTTCCCCAATTTAACAAAATGGCGCGTCCACTTTCTGTCTACTCCGCTGCTGCTAGCGCTGTTGCTGGCGTTTTTATGCCTTGATGGCGATGCCCTAGGGTCTTCGCGCACTTCTCCCCTGCGCTGCTGCTAATGCCGCTCTCCGCGGTTCCCCTGGCAAACTGCAGGTCCTCGCGGCTTTCTGCGCTTCTAATTTCTTTTATTTTCCCGTCGTCAGAGCAACCCTAAGGGACACTTTCCTCCCTCTTCTCGGGTCTGTACGCTGCCCAGCTTCGTAGCACCGGCCGCCCCCTGTGTGCTCCACCTTCTCTCTCTCTCTCCTCTTCCCGACAACGCTGCTCGGCCCCGTTGAAAAGCCACCCGATCGAGCTCTAGGCCCGCTTACATTCATCGCTCCATTTCCATGCTACTCCAGTTTGTAGTAGGGCATTCAGTGGGTGCAGAATTGTGGACAAATTCAGCAAAAACTTATGGTAGTAATTCACCAATCCGAGGAATGACCTCAGTTGCGACACATTTTCAGGCGCTGGAGCCTTAACCACCGCTTCAATTTTGTCAGGGGACTTATGTAACCCCTCTTCATCAATCACGTGGCCACAATACGATATCTGTTTCTTAAAAAACTCGCACTTGGGGCGAATGGCTCGTAGCCCATGTTCTCTTAGTCTAGTGAGCACCTGCTCTAGGTTGGCAAGGTGTTCACTGTCATCTTCACCTGTCACTAGGATGTCGTCCAAGTAACACTGAGTCCCCGGAATCCCTTGCAGGACTTGTTCCATCGCTCTTTGCCATATCACCGGAGCTGATGCTACTCCGAATACCAGTCGATTATACTGGTAAAGACCTTTGTGAGTGTTTATCGTGAGATACTTCCTAAAGGATTCTTCAACCTCCATCTGCAAATATGCTTCTGCTCGGTCAATTTTTGTAAAATGCTTCCCTCCAGATAGTGAGGCGAAAATATCTTCTATCCTCAGGAGAGGATACTGTACTGTGTGAAGGATTGGGTTCACCGTCATCTTGAAGTCCCCACAGATGCGAACCTTCCTTGGCTCCCCAGACTTATTGTTTAACGTTTTCTTCATGACAGGAACGATGGGTGTCGCCCACTCACTCCAGTCTACCTTAGGTAACACGCCTGCTTTCTCCAGATTCTCCAGCTCTGCCTCGACGGCTGGGCAAATTGCATACGGTACCGGTCTTGCTTTGAAAAGCTTGGGAATTGCATTCTCTTCTATTTTTATCGAGGCGGTTACGTCTTTAAGAGTTCCCAGTTCTTGTTGAAATACCTCTTTGGCGTTAGCTAAGATTTTTGACAATCGTCCAGGTGTGACGTCGTCATCCTTTTTACCAGCCACCGTCAGTGCCTGAATGGAGTGCCAGTCTAAACTTATCTTTCTTATCCATTGACATCCCAATAACGGTGGTCCACTATCTTGCAGTATGTACAGATACAATTTCTGTATTTCCTTGCCGTTGTATTCGACAGGCACCCTTATTTTCCCTCTGGGGTATACTTTCTGCCCCGTATACGTCTTCAAGACAATGGATGTCTCTTTCAAGGGTATGTGTGAGAATAGCCGCTCGTAGTCTCATCGATTCATGACGGTCAGGGCTGATCCTGTATCCAATTCCATTTTGACTTGGGACCCTGCTATCGTGAGGGTGACCCAAATGGTTCAGTGATCCTCTTTTGCGATTACGTTGTGAAGTTTGAGACAGCTTAGTCTCTTGTTCCCGGATTCACTATCGCTCTTCTGGTCTTCGGAACTACTGTCTGTCATCTTTTGTACTTTCCTGCACTGTTCCTTAGTGGCCTTTTTGTTGTCGTTAGTCTTCTTCCCAGACCTGCAAACTCATGCAATGTGTCCCATCTTTCCACATTGCCTGCATATTTTGTCCTTGGACCAGCAGTCCTTCTGGTCATGGGTTGTTCTGCCGCAGCGATAACGATACTGCCACGCTGAAAGCCTTATCTAGCGTCAGCTCTTTCTCTGAGAGTAACCTCTCCTGGGTTCCTTCACTCAGGAGTCCACAGACAAATTTGTCCCGTAGAGTATCTGTCAGTCCTGCTCCGAACTGGCAGTGCTTTGATAGCTTGCGTAGTTCCGTAAGGTAATCAGCATTGCTCTCATCTTTATGCTGATTTCTCCTGTGGAATTTAAATCTTTCTGCTATCAGCAGCGATGTAGGATTTAGGTGTTCCTGTAGGATATCCACAATTTCGTTAAAACTCTTCACCATTGGTTTGGCTGGAGTGATCAGGTTCTGTAATAGACCGTACGTTCTTGCGCCCATTAAGTTTAGTAGTACCGATGCCTTTTTCTCATCGGCTACTTCATTTGCCTTGCAATATACTTCGACTCTTTCCACATACATGGTCCAGTCTTCTATTGCATTATCGAAGGCAGTGATATTGCCAGTCTTCGGCATCTTGGAAATCTAAGATGGCACCTCCCGCGCTTTGCCTTCTTCCCCAATTTAACAAAATGGCGCGTCCACTTTCTGTCTACTCCGCTGCTGCTAGCGCTGTTGCTGGCGTTTTTATGCCTTGATGGCGATGCCCTAGGGTCTTCGCGCACTTCTCCCCTGCGCTGCTGCTAACGCCGCTCTCTGCGGTTCCCCTGGCAAACTGCAGGTCCTCGCGGCTTTCTGCGCTTCTAATTTCTTTTATTTTCCCGTCGTCAGAGCAACCCTAAGGGACACTTTCCTCCCTCTTCTCGGGTCTGTACGCTGCCCAGCTTCGTAGCACCGGCCGCCCCCTGTGTGCTCCACCTTCTCTCTCTCTCTCCTCTTCCCGACAACGCTGCTCGGCCCCGTTGAAAAGCCACCCGATCGAGCTCTAGCCTGCCGCAGCCCAGGAAGGATCAGTGTACTACCTGCCACCAGCCCGATTAGCTGAAACACCATGGATAGGATAACCAAGCCCCACTCTCGACAGCCTCTCCTGCAAATCTTCAACTCCGATGAATCAGAGGCGGTTGCCTACGGTCGACGCCCGTTTCTTCTGTTTGTTTTTTTTTCTTTCTTCCTTCTGGCCTCGACCTCTTACAACTTCGCTTCAGGGATGGATCCCCATGAGGTGGTGCAGAACTGTAAGTAAGTTCGGATCTGCTCGTCGCCAGTATTATGTCCGTGTGTAATTGAGACACGGACTGCAGGAGTTGGTTACAACAAGTCTTTACTGAGTGGGGACAAACTGGAACTAACTATGCAAAGTTACTACGCAGGCTTATATACAGGGGTGGTCACTACTGGTACTGCAGTATACAGGGGCTGCAGAATATAGTTCCTTCTGCAAAGTACATACACTACACATAGAATCATAGAATGGTTACAGCACAGAAGGAGGCCATTCAGCCCGTCGAGCCCGTGCCGGCTCTCTGCAAGAGCACCTCAGCAAGTCCCACTCTCCCGCCCTTTCCCCGTAGCCCTGCAAATTGTTTTCTTTCAGGGGTTTATTCAACTCCCTTTTGAAGGCCGTGATTGAGTCTGCCTCCACCACCCTTTCAGGCAGTGCATTCCTGATACTAACCAACGCTGCATAAAAAAGTTTTTTCTTATGTGGCCTTTGGTTCTTTTGCCAATCACCTTAAATCTGTGTCCTCTGGTTCTCGGCCCTTCCGCCAATGGGAACAGTTTCTCTCTATCTACTCTGTCCAGACACCTCATGATTTTGAACACCTCGATCAAATCTACTCTCAATCTTCTCTGTTTTAAGGAGAACAACCCCAGCTTCTCCAATCTATCCATGTAACTGAAGCTCCTCATCCCGGGAAACATTCTCGAAAATATTTTCTGCACCGTCTCTAAGACCTTCACATCCTTCCTAAAGTGCCGTGCCCAGAATTGGACACAGTACTCCAGTTGAGGCCGAACCAGTGTTTTAGAAATTTTCATCATAATTTCCACGCTTTTATACTCTATACCTCTATGCACAAAGCCCAGGATCCCGTAAGCTATTTTAACTGCTTTCACAAACTGCCCTGCCAACATCAACGATTTGTGCACATATACCCCATGGGCTCTTTGTTCATGACCATGGCCGGGTCTCATTGCTGGTATAACTCATGACGACACAGTTCCAGTCGCCCGAGAGGCTTCTCGATTCACCAAGGGGCACGACGCTGCCCAACAAGCCAGCGAGCAATAAGGTCAAGGGTCAACCACGGGAAATTGAATGGTAACGCCTCCAGCAGAAGGCAGGGCTACTGGAAGCGCTACCCCTCCCTCTGTGGGGGCTCCCATTCAGTATCATGGCGCCACGTGTAACAGCGCCACGAGCGTTGGCACATAGCGAGGCGGTACTGCAGGCCTCCCTCCCCTGATTAAAGGGGAGGGGCCTAACGCAGTGCGCACCGGAGCCCCTGCCGGACCACCGGGGAGCAGGGTGCCGGCAAAAGTGCCTGGTACTCAAGAGGAGTGTCGGGCTGACCGATCGCGGCCGGCACCCCAGAGGAGGAGGCGAGAGGGGGCAGGTGCTGGCAGGCGGCCAAAATAAAATTCCGCCCAGTATCTGCCCTTTAATTTGCTCCGCCGCGGCCGCAAACACAGCGTAGATAGTTTACCTTCGTCACAGTCTCAGAGGATGGCATTCGTGAAGTTGATAAGAACCGTTTCGGTACTGGGGCAGGGGCAGGAACCTGATTGGAGAGATTCAAACATGGAGTTCCGGGAATGATGGGCATGGTTTTGGGAGGCGACAACACATTCCAGGACTTTGGAGAGGAAAGGGAGGTTGGAGATGGGAAGGTAGTTTGCAAGGACGGAGGGTTCAAGGGTTGATGATTTGAGGAGAGGGGTGATTGGATAGTCTCAATCATAAAGACAAAGAAGTCCATGAGCTCCTCACACTTGTTGTTGGAGGTGAGGATGTAGGAGTCATGGAAGAGGGTTTTAAGGAGACGGTTCAGTAGAGAAAAGAAACCGGGGGTTACCTCTGCATTCCAGAATGATTCTGGAATTGTGAGCAGGGGGAACGGACCAGGTGAGAGTGAGTAATGGGTTTAATAGGGACTAGGGTGTCAAAGGTGGTGGTGAGGGTCTGGTTGAGCAGATTGGTAGCTGCAGAAATGTCATGGTGAATGGAGGGCCAAAGGCTGGACAGTTGGCATTTTGTAAGTGCTGTTGTAAGAGAGTTGTGAGAGAGTTTCTTCAAGGGGGGGACACAGAAGGAAGTAGAGTTGCGGGGGGAGGGGATGGGGTGGAGAGCGATACGAGGAAGTGGTCAGAGATGGCCTTATCTGTCATTGACACGATGGGAGTAGCGAGGCCACGTGAGATGGCCAGGATCAAATAATAAAATGACCCTGAATGGGTTGAAGCCGAGCCTTTGATTAAATTAAGAAACTTCCAATTTAACAAAGCCCAAAATCTGTTTCCATTCAGCAATGTGATAGCTGTTGCTTGGTGAATTAAAGCAGCTGTCAGCGGAAGGGGTTAAGTGCTTTGTGTGTTTATAAGGAGGCGGAGCCAGATATGGTCAGACTGGCGCAGCTTGTGTAACACAGCTTTCACCTGAAGTTCAAAACATCGCCCAGAGAAAAGGAACCAAACTCCAAAAGTCTCAGTGCCGTCAAAACTCGCACAAAGATCCTGATACAATTCAATTCTGGATTAACTTTAAACACAGTCTTGTCAGGAAAGGCAGCTTTTCAGTTGGTTCATCTCATTTAAACTGCAGAAAGCAAGAGCAGTTTTGAGCTGAAATCCAATTCAAACAAAGTGCTTTGAAGAAGTTCAAATTGATGGACAACCCGACCCCGTCCTGCACCTGGAACTTGGGATTCTCCAAAGCTGCATTTTATCTTCTTTTGTAGAAAAACTCTTTGTGGGTTGGTTTGCGCCTCTCGTTAGCGCCCGGGCACAGCGCCGCTGACGCCTCCTGTGAAATTCAATGGGTGGTTAGCGGCGGCAGTAGCCGGAAGCGCCCTGCACCGCTGCACTGCCGGCAATTACATCATTGCCGTGTGCAGTGCCCCGCTCGCGCTCCGGCCACAAACGTCCCTTTCACCCCCTGACCTATCGACGGACGATGTGTCCGACAGGAGCAGGGGGCGTTTTTGCAGCGGCGGCGATGCTACTTAAAGGGCAGGTGTCGGGCGGCCATTTGTATTTTGGCTGACTGCCAGCACCTGCCCCCTTTCCCTTTGTTTCTCGTGGTGCCGGCCGCGATCGCTCCTCTTGAGTGCCGGGCTGTTTTCACACAACCCGCTCCTCGGTGGTCCAGCAGGGCCCCGGTGCGCGCAGCGCTAGTCCCCTACCCATTAATCAGGGGAGCAGGCGAGCAATGACGCGGTGCTACGAGCCGCCATGCGTGGCGCTGCTACACGTAGCACCGTGAAATTCAGTCGTGTCTCCCCAAGCAGGAGGGAGAGTGCTTTCCAGTAGCACACCACCTCCTGCTGGGGGCGCTACCACTGAATTTACGGTGGAGGGGCGTGAACTTTTTCGGGGCACCAGCGTCTTTAACTTAAAATGTGAAACACAAAAGATTCCCTCAAATCACCTGTTTCTGGTGCACAATGTTAAACTGAAATGAACGCACTCAACATCCATATTTACACTTTCATGCAGCTTAAAAATATTGAACCCTGTAATGGGTCATGAACTCATAAAGTGCCAAGTTTGATGTGATAATCCCAGGTCGCGAGCCCAAGGAATATTCACACAATTTAAATAACTCGCTGTCTGTAGTGGCCACCCACAGAAAACCAGTTTCATAATTTGATAATTTAATCAAAGACTCAATCTGCACAATTACTTCAAATCAGTTCAAAACCGGAAACAGATGGACTCAATTTCTCAAAAATATTACCGCGTGTGTACACACACAGAGAAAGCAGCGAACAAACTGAAGACAGCCTATGCTTATAGTCCCATCTTGACTACGGTGTCCAGTTCTGGTCAGTCCCACCTCGAGTACTGTGTCCAGTTCTGGTCAATCCCACCTCAAGTACTGTGTCCAGTTCTGGTCAGTACCACCTCGAGTACTCTGTCCAGTTCTGGTCAGACCCACCTCGAGTACTGTGTCCAGTTCTGGTCAGTCCCACCTCGAGTACTGTGTCCAGTTCTGGTCAGTCCCACCTCGAGTACTGTGTCCAGTTCTGGTCAGTCCCACCTCGAGTACCATGTCCAGATCTGGTCAGTCCCACCTTGAGTACTGTGTCCAGTTCTGGTCAGTCCTACTGTTGCGTTTGCAAAGATAATCCAGAGACCGTAAGCAGAGTTCAGTTCATGTTGCTTTTTAATGGCTGATCCACACACACACTCTCAGGCAAAAAGCAATCGAATACCTATACACAATACAATGATAACAGCACTATCAAACTCCATGTGCTCAGGCCAAGGCAATCGAGTACCTATCACCAATGTCAGACATAACATTTCCTCCCCCCTCACAGAATTTCAAACATTAAATGTAGTGACAATGTCCTGTAGGTGGCCAGGGTGAGAACGTGTACGAACAGGCCGAGGTGCGGACTGGTGAAGAGCAGGCCAAATTGGGGACTGGTGAGGAGCAGGCTGAGGCACAGTATCTGCTTGAGGGTCGGCTGGCTGAGCCACATGTGCATCCCGCCACTCTGGGGGTAAGGCTTGTGGATTAGGTCCATATAATCCCGCATCAGGGGGTGCTGGCACCTTCCGAAGGTGGCTGGCATGCCACCGAGAGCCGTCAGTGAGGCAGAAAGTGTCTGGTCCAAGTTGGCGGCTGATTTGGAGAGGGGAGGACCAGAATGAGGCCATCTTATTGTTGCGGTGAGGCCTGCGGACTCTGACCCAATCGGAGACTGAGATGTTGGGCGCCTTGGCCCTCTTCGACTGGTCGAAGCGGAGTTTCATCTTCTCCTGCTGTCTAGCGACTGTGGCTTGAGCCGGTGGAGCAGGGCTCTGAGCTAGCGAGGGGCGGAGCCTGCCAAGGGGCAGCATGAGCTCACGGCCTAGCATGAGGGATGCAGGTGAGACCCCTGTAGTGGAATGCTGGGAGGCTCTGTAGTGCAGCAGTGTGTGGAGGAGGGCCTTGTCAAACACACACCCCTGGGATAGGTGTGCTCTGAGGCCATTTTTCAGTGTCTGGTTAAAACGCTCCACCCCCTCCATTTGACTCGGGGTGGTAGTACGCTATGTGACGGATGCCCTTGCTCTCAAGGTAAGAGGAGAGTTCCAAAGAGACCATTTGGGGGCCATTGTCTGTGGTGATGGCCTTTGGATGCCCCCAGCGGGAGAAGAGGGACTCAAGGATATCAATGATGACCCGAGAGGTGACGGAGCCCACGGCAGTGACCTCTGGCCATTTTGAGTGCAGGTCATAGGTCACCACTAGGAACCGTTGTTGGTGGGGGACACCATGGATCTCCCCGCAGACGTCCAGCTGCAGGTGCTCCCAGGGCTGAGAGGGCCAGACAAGGGGTTGCAGGGGTGGAGGAGCTTGATGGCCAATCTTGCCACTTACAAGGCAGGCTGCACAGTCCTTGACCAGGGCCTCGATTTCCCTGTTGATACCCGGCCACCACACTAGGTCTCGGCATCGTTGTTTGAGCTTCACTATGCCCAAGTGGCCCTCGTGCGCCATGGATAAAACAAGCGCACTAAGGGCACTTGGGACCACAGTGCAGAGCCCACGTGCAGCACAGGAGTCATTCCAGCAGGAGAGCTCCTCTTTAACTCTGGAGTAGGCAGACAGTTCCTCAGGCACCTTGTGAGGCCAGCCATCTCTGATGAAGGTGCACAGCTGGGAGAGGGCTGGATCCTGTTCAGAGGCCTCTTTGAGCTCCTGCAGAGAGACTGTGGTTTGGAGAGGCGTGTGCAGCATCTGGACGATATCCTGTTCCACATGGTCAGACCCGACGAGTGGGGCTGGGGCAGAGACAGTGCGGGAGAGCAGATCTGCAACAATATTGTCACGTCCTGGTGTGAACTGGAGACTGAAATTGTATTGGCGGAGGCGGTCAGACCAGCGGTGTAGACGCAGTGGTCTGTGGCCCGTGCCGGATGTCGACAGCAGGGCAGTGAGAGCCTGGTGATCAGTTCGCAGGGTGAAGGCACGGCCATACATGTACAGGTGCCACCGCTCACATGCCCAGACGCACGCCAGCGCCTCACGCTCGCCTACTGAGTACTTCTGTTCGGTGGGGCTAAGGGCTCGGGAGGCAAAGGCGATTGGTTTCTCCACTCCATTCTGTATCTGCGATAACACCGCCCCCACAGCTGCAGCGGACACGTCGCAGGTGACGAGGGTGGGGCTGGCGACATCAAAGTGAGCCAACACTGGAGGCGACGTGAGCTGCGATTTGAGGAGGTGAACAGCTTCCGTACAGGCTTGTGACCACACCCAGGGCTCATCCTTTCGCAGGAGCTGGCGCAGTGGGGCTGTGGTGGCTGAGTACTGGGGCAAAAACTTCAGGTAGTACCCAGTCATGCCAAGGAAGGAGGCAACCTGTGCTGCAGAGCTGGGTTCTGGGATGCTGTGAATGGCATCCACGTTTGACTGGAGTGGGGATATACCGTCAGCCAACAACCGAAACCCCATAAACTCGATCTCTGAAACAGCAAAGACACACTTTTCGCCATTCAGTGTGAGCTTGTGTTTTGCTAGAGCTGTGAAAGCTCTGTGAAGGCATTCGTCGTGAGTGGAGGTCAAGGGCCCATGCACGGCGATGTCATCCAGGTAGATGGCCACCCCAGGAATGCCCACGAGCACAGAGGACATCACCTTTTGGAAGCAGCTGCGTGCAGAGCTAAGTCCAAATGGCATCCTGGTGTACTGAAAGACGCCAGCATGTGTCACAAAAGCAGTGAGGTCCCTGCTGCTGGGGTGGAGGGGAACCTGTAGATAGCCCTGTCGAAGGTCCAGTTTCGAGAACAGGATGGAACCATAGAACTGCGCTGTGAGTTCCTCTGACATGGGCAGTGGATATTTGTCAGGGATTACGGCCTTATTCACTGCTCGAAGATCGACACAGACGCGTAGCCCACCTGACTTTTTCGTTGCGACCACCAGGTTGGAGGCCCATGGGGAGGCATCAACTGGTTCGATGATGCCAGCTTCCAGTAGCTGCTTTAGTTCAGCTGAGACCCCGTCACGGAGAGCAAGCGGGATGCGGCGCAATGGCTGAATGACAGGGGTAAAGGTGGTGTCAACCATGGGCTGGTGGCTGAAGGCAGTCAGGCAGCCCAGACCCTCGAAGAGTGCTGGCCATGTTTGGCGCCACGGTGAGGCGACGTGCAGAATCGCAGACCCGCCGGTGTCCAAGAGAGAAAAACCCAGGTCAGTGAAAAAATCCAGTCCCATCAGGTTAGCTCCTTGGCGTGCCACATGAAAACAAAAATCTGGCAAAACATTTGTTCCATAGCATACAGTGAGGTTGACTGAGCCCACTAGTCCAATTTTCGAAATACCATACCTGTGGAGGGCGCAGAGAGTGGCAGGGAGTTGAAAAAGCGTTTGATTGTGTCCACATTCAGCAGTGAGGCACTGGCACCGGTATCCAATAACAGGGATGCACACATCATTCAGGTTAATTGTGCATGACTTGAAAGCCACTACTGGCCCAGAGCTCACGTTGTGAATTATAGGCCAACTGCTTGAGGACTGAAAGTGTTCATCTGTAGCAACAGGGGCAGAGCGGCAGACCTTGGCAAAGTGATTTTGTTTTCCACAATTGCGACAGGCTTGGCCGCGCAAGTGGCAATTCTGCGCTCTGGTAGCATGTGAACGAGATCCGCAGTTTCCACACTGTTGCCGCGGTAGCGCGCGTTGCTGCCGTCGCGCGAGCATTACAGTGTCAGGGCTGTCGGGGCCGAGGACGCCGTCACTGGGTGTGTGTGCTAGTTTCACTGCACATTCGGCTGCAGACTCCACTTGAAAGGCAATGTTAACTGCCTGTGACAACGACAGATTGTCGGACTCAAGTAACAGTCTTTCACGCACTCTCACATTGTTGGTGTGCTCTATTAGTTGATCACGCACCATCTCGTCTTGTAGCGCACCGAACTTGCACGAGCTAGCTAACCCCCTCAAATTAGCCACGTATTGATGCACCGACTCGCCGGGAATTTGGTGATGCTGTCTAAAAATGAATCACCGCAGGAGGGCACTTTGTGGGGCAGAGAAGTGTGTGCTTAACAGAGCCACAGCCACATCATATGTTTGAATTGAGTCTGCTGTGCATAATGTCCCAAGAACACGCTGGCCCTCCGCTCCCAAGCAATGGGATAACAGTGCCTTTTTCCGAGCCGTACTCACAGTTTCTAGTCCAAGAGCAATGAGGTAGGTTTCAAAGGACTGTAACCAGCGAACCCATGGGATCGGGGGCTCACCTGGTAGTGCAAGGAAGGGAGGAGGTGGTGGAAGAGAGATTTCAGCCATCCTCGTCGCCAAATGTTGCGTTTGCAAAGATAATCCAGAGACCATAAGCAGAGTTCAGTTCATGTTTCTTATTAATGGCTGATCCGCACACACACTCTCAGGCAAAAAGCAATCGAATACCTATACACAATGGGGCAGAAATTCGGGTCGGGGGCTTGCCGCGCATGCAAGCCCCTGATCTGCACTTACCCGATGCGCCTGCCGTTCACCTCCAGGGATGCCTGGAATTCCTGCTTGAAAGAGAAGAATCCCGGGCAGCGTCTGACGTCACGCCGCCCAGGAGTGCAGCAAGTGAGACACGCCCCAATGTTTCTCACAAGCTGAAAAGCATTTTTACATGCAGAGCAGCATTTCAAATAGGTTTTTGGTATTTTTATGAAGCTTTTGGTAACTTTTATAAACTTTTACATTATTTTGAAGAATCTGAAGTAGTTTTAAACAGAATTAAAGCAATTTAAAGACTTTTAAAAGCCCTGAAAGAATTTTTTTCATTCCATTTATTTATTTAGCAACGTCGTCGTCATACGTGCCTTCACACTGTTCCCTTTGGGGAACTGTATGATGTGGTGGAAGGATTTATGGCTGTGATTAACGCTCATTCCGTGACCGTAACCATCTTTGAACCAGCCATTAGGGTGGTTAGTCCTATGGCGGGAGGGTTTTACGGGCTCCCACAAGCTATACGAGGAGGGGGGGCCACCCACACCCACGGACGCAAATATCCCACTGGATGTCAACCCAGAATTTAGAGCTGGAGCTCCAACTCCACTTGCCGGGACTGTCTGGAGCGGGGTTCGAAACCCTACCCCGTCTGGCCCAGCGGCGGGGATCCTACCGCTACGCCAAAGGCCCACTCCGATTAGCAACATGAAATGGCTGGAATGAGCACAATTCACGGCATTAAAAGAACTCACAATTGAACTGATGATGACCTCAGCAATCTCCTCAATGAGGTGGAGGCGCAGCGCCTGCTCATCATTGGCAATGAGAAGTCAAAGGCGCCGCAAAAAGGACAGATGATAGCTTGGTCTTTCAAGTGGCAGCATAGGGCTCCAGTCACGGGGAGGGAAAAGGTGCAGGAAAAGTATGGGTGTCATCTTTTGCGCGGAGTGGGCCTTTTGCGTAGCGGTAAGCATCCCCGCCGCTGGGCCAGAAGGAGTAGGGTTTCGAACCCCGCTCCAGACAGTCCCGGCAAGTGGAGTCGGAGCTCCAACTATAAATTCTGGGTGGACATCTAGCGGGATACTTGCGTCCGCGGGTGTGGATGGCCCCCCCCCTCAGATGGGTTGTGGGAGCCCATAAAACCCTCATGCCATAGGACTAACCACCCTAATGGCTGGTATGAAGATGGTTATGGTCACGGAAGGAGCGTTAACGTGGCCAGAAATCCTTCCACCACTTCATACAGTTCCCGAAAGGGAACAGTGTGAGGATACGTACGACGATGACCTCTTGCGCAATGCACCTCCTTGGACCCTCAGTCGCAGATGCGAGGGGGCAAATCGTGCAATTGTTAAATTTTTCATTTTATTGACATGTAAGATGTTGGCCCAGTAATTCCGTTCCAAACGCGTGAGTACGGTCGGGGTACTCGCGCATCTGGCCGGAGGAAATGCCGGTTTTCAGCATGCACAGCGCATGCGGGGAAAACATGCATTTCCTGTCCTCTGAACGAAGGGGTTCAGAGGCAGAACGCGTGCGACTGCACAGGCATTGCATGCGCAGTAAAATTCGCCGGTTTCATTCATGCTTTCAGTGAGGTTAAGTCCTTACAACTTACACATGAAAAAAGCATGAGTACAGTTGCTCCAGAGGCTGCGGAGGAAGATATATTTTATCGTGGAGCTCCTGAAAGGCAATATTTTTGTTTCGGAAAGGGAGGAAAGTTATTTTAAGAAATGCTGAGGTAAGTTTTAAAGTTTATTTTTGTTTTTTAAACGGGTTTTCAGTACTGTAGGTAGAAGGAGCAATTGTGGCTATGTGAATTGAATTTGCTGTGTTTATTAAATGTGACAATGACTCCAACATTTTTAAGAAAGAAACTTTTCATCAGTAATTATGTATGTATGTCTGTATATATTCCTTTGCATATATGTATGTATATATTCCTTTACTTATGTGTATGAATGTATGTATTTAATTATGACTTTCAGAGAAAGTAACTTATTGGAAAATCATAATTAAATACATACATTCATACACATAAGTAAAGGAATATATACATATACGTAAAGGAATATATATGGACATACATAGATAATTACTTAAAAGAATATATTACTGATGAACAGTTTCTTTCTTAAAAATGTTGGAAATGTTACATTACTCATTTCAGAACAGTCATTTTCACATTTAATAAACACAGCAAATTCAATTCACACAGCCACAATTGCTCCTTTTACCTACAGTACTGAAAACTCGTTTAAAAAAAAAAAATTAAACTTTAAAACTTACCTCATAATTTCTTAAAATAACTATCCACCCTTTCCCAAACAAAAATATTGCCTTTCAGAAGCTCCACGATAAAATATATCTTCCTCCGCAGCCTCTGGAGCAACTTTACACATGCTTTTTTCATGTGTAAGTTGTAAGGACTTAACCTCACTGAATCCATGAATGAAATCGACGAAGTTCACTGCGCACGCGCTGCCTGTGCAGTCGCATGCGCTGTGCCTCTGAACCCCTTCGTTCAGAGGACAGGAAATGCCGGTTTTCACAGATCACAGAATCACAGAAACCCCACAGTACAGATAGAGGCCATTTCAGCCCATCGAGCCTGCACCGACACATATCCCACCCGATCCCCGTAACCCCTACACCAACACATATCCCACTCTATCCCCGTAACCCCACGTATTTAATCCCCCTAACACTAAGGGTCAATTTATCATAGCCAATCAACCTAACCCGCACATCTTTGGACTGTTGCATGCTGAAAACCGGCATTTCCTCCGGCCAGACGTGTGAGTACCCCGACCGTACTCACGCGTTTGGAACGGAATTACTGGGCCAATACAATGATAACAGCACTATCAAACTCCATGTGCTCAGGCCAAGACAATCGAGTACCTATCACCAATGTCAGACATAACACCTACCTCGAGTAATGTGTCCAGTTCTGGTCAGTCCATCTTGTGTAATGTGTCCAGTTCTGGTCAGTTGTACCTTGAGTACTGTGTCCAGTTCTGGTCAGACCCACCTCGAGTACTGTGTCCAGTTCTGGTCAGTCCCACCTCGAGTACTGTGTCCAGTTCTGGTCAGTCCCACCTCGAGTACTGTGTCCAGTTCTGGTCAGTCCCACCTCGAGTACTGTGTCCAGTTCTGGTCAGTCCCACCTCGAGTACTGTGTCCAGTTCTGGTCAGTCCCACCTCGAGTACTGTGTCCAGTTCTGGTCAGTCCCATCTCGAGTACTGTGTCCAATTCTGGTCAGACCCACCTCGAGGACTGTGTCCAATTCTGGTCAGACCCACCTCGAGTACTGTGTCCAGCTCTGGTCAGTCCCACCTCGAGTACTGTGTCCAGTTCTGGTCAGTCCCACCTCGAGTACTGTGTCCAGTTCTGGTCAGTCCCACCTCGAGTACTGTGTCCAGTTCTGGTCAGACTCACCTCGAGTGCTGTGTCCAGTTCTGGTCGGTCCCACCTCGAGCACTGTGTCCAGTTCAGGTCAGTCCCAACTCGAGTACTGTGTCCAGTTCTGGTCAGTCCCACCTCGAGTGCTGTGTCCAGTTCTGGTCAGTCCCACCTCGAGTACTGTGTCCAGTACTGGTCAGTCCCACCTCGAGTACTGTGTCCAGTTCTGGTCAGTCCCACCTCGAGTACTGTGTCCAGTTCTGGTCAGTCCCACCTCGAGTACTGAGTCCAGTTCTGGTCAGTCCCACCTCGAGTACTGTGTCCAGTTCTGGTCAGTCCCACCTCGAGTACTGTGTCCAGTTCTGGTCCGTCCCACCTCCAGTACTGTGTCCAGTTCTGGTCAGTCCCACCTCCAGTGCTGTGTCCAGTTCTGGTCAGTCCCACCTCGAGTGCTGTGTCCAGTTCTGGTTAGTCCCACCTCCATTTCAAAATACTCATCCTTGTTTTCAAATCTCTCCATGGCTCGCCCCTCCCTATCTCCGTAATCTCCTCCAGCCCCACAACCCCCAAGATATCTGCGCTCCTCTAATTCTGCCCTCTTGCGCATCCCTGATTATAATCGCTCAACCATTGGTGGCCATGCCTTCTGTTGCCTGGGTCCTAAGCTCTGGAATTCCCTGCCTAAACAGAAGGCAGACTGACAATTTAGAGACCGTGGAGGGATCGAGAGACGTGGCGGTGAGGTAGAGCTGGGTGTCATCAGCGTACATGTGGAAAGTGACGTTGTGTTTTCAGATGATTTTGCCAAGGGCCAAAATGTAGATGAGAAATAGGATGGACCAAGGTTAAATCCTTGGGGGATGTCAGAGGTAATGATGCGGGAGCGGGAAGAGAAACCATTGCAGGTGATTCTCTGGCTACGATTTGATAGATAGGTAAGAATGGAACCAGGCGAGTGCAGTCCCACCCAGCTGGACAACGGTGGAGAGACATTGGAGAAGGATTGAGTGCATGCCAAAGGCTGCAGACAAGTCAAGAAGGACGAGGAGGGATAGCTTACCTTTGTAACAGTCTCAAAGGATGTCATTTATAACTTTGATGAGATTCATTTTGGCACTGTGCCTGGGGCAGAAACCTGATTGGAGGGATTCAAACATGGAGTTGCGGGAAAGCTGGGCACAGATTTGGGAGGCAACAACATAGTCAAAGACTTTGGAGAGGAAAGGGAGGTTGGAGAGAGGGCAGTAGTTTGCACGAAGGAGGGATCAAGGTTTTCTTTTTGAGGAGAGGGGTGATGATGGCAGATTTGAGGGGAGAGGAGGACAGTACCTGAGGAGAGAAGACCGTTAACAATATCAGCTTACATGGGAACCAGAAAAGGAAGTTGGGTGGTCAGCAGTTTGGTGGGAATAGGGTCGAGGGAGCAGGAAGTGGGTCTCATGGACAAGATGAGCACAGAGAGGTCATGAGGGGAGATTGGAGAGAAACTAGTGAAAGATCTGAGTTCAGGGCTAGGGCAGGGGGGAACCTTAGAGGAAGTTTGGCCAAGTGGGCGAGGGGAGGGAAGGGAAGTGGCAGAGGCAGCTGAACGGGTGTTCTCAATCTTAGAGACAAATAGGTCCATGAGCTCCTCACACTTGTTGTCAGAGGTGTGGGTGGAGGGGACAGGAGAGAGAGGTTTAAGAAGACAATTAGCAGTGGAGAATAGAAGCCAGGGTTTATCTTTGCATTTCAGAATAATTCTGGGAGAGTGAACAATTTCAGCAGACAAGAGGAGAACCCGATAATGCTTTATGTCATCCAGCCAGATCTGGCAGTGAATGGCTAAACCAGTTGTCCGCCATATCCGTTCAAGTCTGCATCACTTGGAGTTAAGCGAGCGAAGATGAGGGCCGTACCGGCGGAACGGCCAGGGTGAGAGTGGGTGCTGGAAGGGGGATGTGGGTGGAGAGCTACACGAGGACATGGTCAGAGATGGCCTTGTCAGCGATTGACACGATGGGAGTAGTGAGGCCACGAGAGATGGCAAGGTTGATGGGGTGGCCGTAAATATGGGTTGGGGAGTTTACATGGAGGGAGAGATTAAGGGAAGATAGGAGGCTAGTGAACTCAGAGGAGAGCGAGCATGATGAATTGAGATGGGGGTTGAAATCACCGAGGATGAGAAGTTGTTCAGTGCAGAACCTGAGGGAGGAAAGCAGTGAAGATATCTCGGTAACAAAATTTTTATGGTGCTTGGGTGGGTGGTAGAGAAAGAGAATTTTAAATAAGTGGTGAGAAAAGTGGAATAAGGTTAGAAGCTCAAAGGAGGAGAAAGTGCCGGAGGAATAGGGGGACAGACCAAGGTGAGATTTGGTGATGAGAGCCACACCGCCATCACGGCGGTCTGAGCGGGGCAAGTGGTGGAAGGTCTAGCCAGGTGGGGAGGCTTCAATTAAGGGTAAGGTGTCATCACCCCTCAACCAAGTTTCCGTCAGGGCCATGATGTCAATGCAGTTATCCACGATAAGCTCATGGATGGCAAACGCCTTGTCACAAGTGAACGGACATACTGGAGGGAGATGCGGAGAGGGGCGGTGATGGCTGACCCACTGCCAGCGACCACAGGGTCATCTAAATGATATCCTTGTTTACACAGTCACAGCTGAACCATCTGATGCAGTGACTGAGGGAGACACCGTTACCCTGACCTGCTCTGTCTCTGATGTCATTGAATCAATCAGACTTGTTTGGATCAGTAGTGATGGCAAAACTGTTGAGGAGAAAACATTTAAGAACCAGAAGCAGGAAGAGGATTTGTTACGGCTGATTATTCAGAAAGCCGATAGAGACCGAAGGAACTGGACATGTGTTTTGTTTCATCAAAACACACCCAGCGTTTTAATTCCATATTATCTGAAGGTTAACAGTAAGTGTCTCACGTTTTTCTCTTTGTAACCTCCATAGAAAGTTCTTGCTGCTCTTTTGTTATGATAACCTTTTACTTTTCATATTCTATTGCACTCCACATTACTCAGACTTTAATCATAGATGTTCACATATAAACAGTTTAACATCAAAAGTCAAACTATACAGCTCAAAGCAATGGGAGAAGAGATACAGTGCGGTGTTGGGTCAGACGCATTGTCAGGCAGATATAGGTGGAATACATCATTCGAGGTACAATTATGGGGAAGGAGAGAGATGCCCTGACCTGCTCTGTCTCTGATGTCATTGAATCAATGAGATTTGTTTGGACCAGAAATTAAAGCAACATTTGTAGGATTTGCAAAATTGGACTTTGTATTAATAAGGGTCAAGTGGCAGAAGAGGCCATGATTTTAAAGACTGTTTTAAAAGAAGCCCAGAAAAAGGGGCATACAAAATGGCCGCCGTATCATGTGACCGGCTTATTGGGACACTTTAAAATGGTTCCTGTGCAACCTCAGACAGCTTTGTGGATTCAACCCACAGTAAGTTCTGGAAGCCGTTTCTGAGAGAACGAAACCAGACACCAACATATACATATGGATTGGATGCAGATCCAGTCAAGATCGGCCTGGAGACAGAGGCCATCTAAATGTTGACCCAGACAAAAGGGAACAATTTCGTATTCATGAGAACAACACCAAGGACTCGATAACAAGATCAGCAGGACATTAAAAACAATGAAGGTCATTCCAGACCAGAGATGGGCCTTTACCGGCCATCTCAAATATTTTAAAATATAATAACTGCCCCGCTGTGCTCCCAGCCCGCCAAAAGTTAAACAAAGACTAACCTGATGTTGGGCGGGAGACAGAAGCTTCTGGAGAAAAAGTATAACTGGAAGACACTTGGGTAGGAATTCAGTTAGCTTCAGCCTTTCGAGCTATTCGGCCTTGGAGCATTGGCAGCCGGTCCAGCTTTTGAGCTAGGCAAAGAGGAATTGGTTTGGGAGAAGATCAACGAACTCCTCTCCACCATCGGAGGAGGAAGAAGAATTAAGCCAACATCAAGAAGGTCGTTCGAAGCAGGCGTCCCGCCCCGGGGAAAAACATCGGGAGATCATCGACCATCCCCGGGCCATTGCCGAAACGAGAGGCCATCGAGCCAACTTGGGAGAAGAGACAAAAATAAATAAAACACCAAGAGAAGAAACCTTCCAGCCACTCCGGCTCGGGAAGAGACGAAAATTAAACTGAAGAAACCTATATGAAGACCAGCCCAAGGCTCCTCTGACCGGGGTCGAGCCGACGATCCTCGACCCCGCCGACATCCAGGCCAGCCGCTGTCCAGCCGTCCCCAACCCCCACCTCAGGAGAGAGGTGTGACGCAGCTCGCTGGGGCTCCATAGACCACGAGGAGACGGGGCGCCTGAAGGGATCAAAACACAGACTTGCTTTCAAAACCTTGCACTTCCTAGTGGGATTGGTGAGCATGTTTCTGGCCCTTCACAATCAGATCTAGATAGGTTTAATAAGGGGGTGGATTTAAGGGTACAAGTAACATGAGTTGTTGTCCCTCGATGTTCCGTGTGTTTCCTTATTTCATGATGATCTTTGTAGAGTATAAGATGCCTGTATTTGCCTTAGTTAGTATTGTGTCATTATGATTTGTTTGTGTTTTTCCCTCCCATGTACTCTCTTATTTGCTTGCATTTGATTTAATTTTCCTTATGCAATAAAATTTCATTTTGTTTCATCAAACTTGGTCTATAAGAGTTTTCTCTACATTGTGGTTCCTGCCCCAAAGTCCAGAGTATAGAATCTAAGGGGCGAGTGGGTCAAACCACTCAAGGTTTTACTGTGCAAGAGAGCGAGGCCTCTAGAGAGAGAAACCTCTGCGATCTAAAACCCCTTACACATTGTTGAAGAGAAATCGTTCAATGGATGGAATTGGGAAGGGAAATCATCGAGACTGATTCAGAAAGCTGACAGAGACAGAAGGAACTGGATATGTGTTTTGTTTTATCAAAACAGCCCCAGGTTTTACCCCTGTACTATCTGGAGCCCAGTGCTAAGTGACTCAGGGTTTGCGTGCAATAGAAAATTATTGTCACTGATTGTTCTTTTTACCAGAGATGATCCCTCATCCTTTGTGTCCTATTTCCCTCCACTATTGCTCACAGCCTTCACATTCATAATTATTCACACCACAGTTTAAAACCACATGAAATGCCACACAGTGAAATTTACCCCCTGGCTCAGACACATTGTGGGTAATTTTGACTTTGGGCGATAGAGTCAAACGAGCGATATCGGATCAGCCGCCCGTTATACATCACTCCTGATTTTCATTTCCATTGATTTCAAAGGCAAAATTGTATCGGAAGGTTTGTGCAGTTTGAGATATGGAGGCTGAAGGCATGTGGCCTGGTCAGGGAGTAAGGAGAGGGAAGAGTATGTTTCCTGTCACGCCGGCCAGGATTTTCTGATCAGCACTGGCTGTGTGTGAGGCGCTATCACTGGGGAGAGCCTCAGAAAATCTACCCTCAGATAACTCAGCACAGCCTGGGATCGAGTTTGGAACCTTCCTGGTCCGTATGTTTCAGATACGCATTGAGACACGGCAAGCATTTATTTTTGAGAACAAAATGGTACAGAAGCCGTTTCCATTGGTTTTCTGACCCAAAATCAATCAGAATCTTTAGGCAGATTGTTAAAAAGGAAATCGCAGCAAAAACAATTCCCAGCTGCAAAAATTGCAATTGAAAGTCTCCACTCTTCAGGCTCGGAGAAACACTTCTTCTCTGCCTGTCTCAGCTGTTCCTGGAAACATCGGAGCCTCATCACTCTCATTCTAACTGAGGGCTCGTGCATTGTGAGCGCAAGAGCAGGAAACTCGAGGCTCTGGGTGGCCTCCTGAAACAGGCTTTAGGCATCTTCCACATGTAATTCTGGGTCCTAACGCCAACTGGAGGACCCCGATTGAAATTGGTGTACAGATGGGCGGAGCTTATGCCGTGCCAGCTCCAGCTCACTGTACCAGGGTTTGAGTGGATGAACCAGTGGTGTTTAACAGGACCGTTGGAGGCCGCTCAAGAAATGGCCGGAAAACCTTTTAACAGTTACATTTCTGTGGAGCCAGGGGGAGATGGAGAGCTTCTCCTGGCTCCACAATAATACTGCGGCCTGGGTTCGACCCCCACACAAGCCCACGGGTTTGGCTCCCCAAAGGACCTACCTGTGGGCTGGTTCAGCATCGAAGCTGGCTGGAATTCATCAGGGCCCCACTGGGACACAACGATTGGCGTCTGTGGATCGTCTGTTTCATTCTAATGAGGGCTGATGCTGAATTTCATCTGGTCCCAGGCCGGCAGGGACCGGCGCTCAAAGCAATCACTTCACCAACTTGATGCCCATTTTGGGCCCAAGTTCAATTTCTGAGACTTGGAACCTGCAGATTTAAAAGCAGAGGAATGAAAGGGGACCTTAAAGAGCTTTATAAGATAATGACTGGAACAGAAAATATTGGTCTGGAGGAAAATCTCTGGACAGGTATAAGAGGCAGTTGGAGACTGTGATGATGAGACTGTAAGATTACATCGAAGGATGAGCTGGAGGAAGCGATTCTCTTCCCTCATCCCTTGTCTTTATTTATCCTTAAATAATAAGGTTGAGTCCACGAGGGTGCTGCCAGAAAATGAAAAGCGAAGGTGTAGTGTTAGGAGATTTAAGTCAGTCAGGAAATATTAAAAGGTGGATAAAGCATCAATGGTACATGGCTGAAATAAAGAACAGAGGGAAAAGAAACAAAAAGAAGCATCAGCTATACTAGGTTAAAAAAACTCACAGGATTGAAGGAAGCAAAAGCCTGTTAGACCGTTAAACTTACTGTGAATGCAGCTCTATCACCAACGTTGATTGTGGCGGATTCTCACACAGGTCTTGTGATTCACTGAGCAGTGGGAATTCCTACAGAGTATCGGTGATAGGCACCAGACAGCAATTCACCACCTCAACAGCACCTGTCCACGCACTGAGTGTTAATAATAGGCTCAGCAATATTACAAGGCAAGGTTTCACAATGAGCAGCACAGTGCGTGGATCCTGCGTTAGCTCCCACACTAGAAACCCCGCTGTTGTGTATGTACCTTTAAGGGAATAACTGATCTCAGGCTGCAGTACCGGCAGTGACCACCCCTGTATAAAAGGCCCTAGCAGGCTTCTGTAGTTTCAGTTTCCAGGTTGTCTCCATTCAGTAAAGACTTGTTATAATCAACTCCTGCAGTCCGTGTCTCAATTATACACGGACATAATACTGGCGACGAGTAAGAAACAAACTTACCTGCAACTCGGCAGCACCTCAGACGACGTTATTGAAGGTCGGAGCCAGAAGAAAGAAAAAAAAAATGAATCCAAAGAAACTCGAGAAACGGGCGTCGACCGTGGGCAACCGCCCTCCAAATCATCGAATTGAAAAGTTGCAGGAGAGACTGTCGAGAGCCAGGCTTGGTTCTCCAGTCTGTGGTTTCCCAGCTAATTGGGCTGGTGGCAGGTAGTGCACTGATCCTTCCTGGGCTGCGGCGGGCTAGAGCTCGATCGGGTGGCTCTATTCAACGGGGCCGGGCAGCGAGTCGGGAAGCAAAGAGAGAGAGAGAGGGTGGAGCACACAGGGCGCGGCCGGTGCTTCGAAGCTGGGCAGCGTTCGGACCTAAGAAGAGGGAGGGAAGTGTCCCAGAGGGTCCGCTCCACGACGGGAATGGTTCTTCAATTAACGGAGCAAATATTGAAGCGCGATAGAAAAATAAAAATACCGCGGAGAGCGGCGTTGGCAGCAGCGATCGGGGAGGTGCGAAGACCATAGGGCGTCGCCATTACAGGATAGTAAAATAAATATAATCGGCAGCAACAGCGTTGGCAGCGTTGGCAGCAGCGGGAAAGCGCGGGAGGTGCCACCTTAACTCGGCGGGGAAGAAGGAAAAGCGCGGGAGGCGCCATCTTAGATTTTCAAGATGCCAAAGACTGGCGATATCACTGCCTTCGATAATGCAATAGAAGACTGGACCACGTATGTGGAAAGAGTCGAGGTATATTGCGAGGCAAACGAAATAGCCGATGAGAAAAAGGCATCGGTATTGCTAAATTTAATGGGCGCGAGAACATCCGGCCTATTGCGGGACCTGATTACTCCAGCCAAACCGAAGGCGAAGAGTTTTAACAAAATTGTTGCTATCCTACAGGAACACCTAAATCCTACACCGCTGCTGATAGCAGAAAGATTTAAATTCCACAGGAGAAATCAGCATAAAAATGAGAGCAATGCTGATTACCTTACGGAACTACGCAAGCTATCAAAGTACTGCCAGCTCAGAGCAGGACTGGCAGGTACCTTACGGGACAAATTTGTCTGTGGACTCCTGAGTGAAGGAACCCAGAAGAGGTTACTCTCAGAGAAAGAGCTGATGCTAGATAAGGCTTTCAGCGTGGCAGTATCGTACGAAGCAGCAGCAAGGGGAGCTGCGGAAATACAACAAAAGCCAGAGGATTACGGCACCCACGAAATGACACGGGGATTTGCAAAATGTTATCGCTGCGGCAGAACAACCCATGACCAGAAGGACTGCTGGTCCAAGGACAAAATATGCAGGCAATGCGGAAAGATGGGACACATTGCACGAGTTTGTAGGTCTGGGAAGAAGACCAACGACAACAAAAAGGCTACTAAGGAACCGTACAGGAAAGTACAAAAGATGACGGACAGTAGTTCCGAAGACCAGATGAGCGATAGTGAATCCGGGAACAAGAGACTAAGCTGTCTCAAACTTCACAACGTAATCACAAAAGAGGATCACCGAACCATTTGGGTCACCCTCATGATAGCAGGGTCCCAAGTCAAAATGGAATTGGATACAGGATCAGCTCTAACCGTCATGAATCGACGAGACTACGAGCGGCTATTCTCACACATACCCTTGAGAGAGACATCCATTGTCTTGAGGACGTATACAGGGCAAAAAATATACTCCAGAGGAAAAATAAGGGTGCCTATCGAATACAACGGCAAGAAAATATGGAAATTGGACCTCTACATTCTGCAAGATGGTGTACCACAGCTTTTGGGACGTGAATGGATCAGAAAGATAAGTTTAGACTGGCACTCCATTCAGGCACTGACGGTGGCTGGTAAAAAGGATGACGACGTCACTCCTGGACGATTGTCAACAATCAGTTTTTCAAAGCAAGACCGGTACCATATGCAATTCGCCCAGCCGTCGAGGCAGAGCTGGAGAATCTGGAGAATGCAGGCGTGTTATCTAAGGTAGACTGGAGTGAGTGGGCGACACCCATCGTTCCTGTCATGAAAAAAACGTTAAACAACAAGCCTGAGGAGCCAAGGAAGGTTCGCATCTGTGGGGACTTCAAGGTGACGGTGAACCCAGTCCTTCACACAGTACAAGATCCTCTTCCAAGGATAGAAGATATCTTCGCCTCACTATCTGGAGGGAAGCGTTTTACAAAAATTGACCTAGCACAAGCATATTTGCAGATGGAGGTTGAAGAATCCTCTAGGAAGTATCTCACGATAAACACTCACAAGGTCTTTACCAGTATAATCGACTGGTATTCGGAGTAGCATCAGCTCTGGCGATATGGCAAAGAGTGATGGAACAAGTCCTGCAAGGGATTCCGGGGACTCAGTGTTACTTGGACGACATCCTAGTGACAGGTGAAGATGACAGTGAACACCTTGCCAACCTAGAGCAGGAGCTCACTAGACTACGTGAACATGGGCTACGAGCCAATCTCCCCAAGCGCGAGTTTTTTAAGAAACAGATATCGTATTGTGGCCACGTGATTGATGAAGAGGGGTTGCATAAGTCCCCTGACAAAATTGAAGCGGTAGTTAAGCCTCCAGCGCTTGAAAATATGTCGCAACTGAGGTCATTCCTCGGATTGGTGAATTACTACCATAAGTTTTTGCCGAATTTGTCCACAATTCTGCATCCACTGAACGCCCTACTACGAATGGGAGTAGCATGGAAATGGAGCGATGAATGCAAGCGGGCCTTTCAGAAGAGTAAGGACCTAATCACTTCAAGAGAAGTATTGGCTCACTACAACCCATCACCACCGATAAGACTGGCGTGTGATGCGTCTCCCTACGGCATTGGGGCGGTACTGTCACATAAATTCCTTGATGGTTCAGAGAGGCCGATAGCTTTTGCGTCACGCTCGTTAACTTCAGCCTAGCATAATTACGCCCAGATTGACAGAGAGGCCCTCAGCCTGGTGTGGGGGGTGAAGAAGTTTAATCACTACCTGCACGGTCAGAAATTTACTCTACTAACTGATCATCAACCTCTCGTCTCCATTTTCTACCCTCAGAAGGGCGTACTGATAATGACGGCACAACGGCTACAGAGGTGGTCCCTTTCCCTAGGGGCTCACCAATATGACATCGAGTACAATGGAACTAAACAGCATGGGAATGCTGATGGATTGTCGCGCCTACCGTTGCCGATGGTGGAAGAAGAACTGGCAGTGGATCCAGTGGAGTTATTCCACTTGACTATAGTCGAATGTCTCCCTGTGACGAATGCAAACATAGAAAAGGAAACACGAAATGACCCGACACTCTCCTGGGTCTATGATTTAATGGTGAAGGGATGGCCAGCACATGGCGAATCACTGCTGCCAGCATTCTCACCGAGAAGAGAACAGCTGTCAGTGTGCAGAGGAACCTTGATGTGTGGATCCAGAGTAGTAATTCCACCCAAATTGAAGGATAGAGTGCTCAATGAGCTTCATGAGGGTCATCTGGGAGGGGTAAAAATGAAGAACTTAGCCAGAACGTTTGTGTGGTGGCCAGGAATCGATAGAGAAATCGAAGAGATGACCAAGAGCTGTACAGGATGCCAGAAGGACCAAAACACCCCACCACAAGCCCCTCTACATCCATGGGAGTGGCCCTCATCTCCATGGCAAAGGGTGCACATTGATTTTGCTGGTCCCTTTTTTGGACTCGATTTTTTAAATTGCGGTGGATGCACATTCAAAGTGGCCAGAGGTAATAAAAATGTCCTCAACCACCACAGAAAAAACTATCACAGTCTTACGAACCGTATTCACCAGGAATGGGCTGCCTGAACAGATTTGCTCTGACAATGGACCACAGTTTGTGTCTGAAGAGTTCCGGAGGTTCTTAAAGAACAATGGTGTTAAGCATTACACATCCGCCCCATATCATCCAGCCACTAATGGATTGGCCGAGAGGTTTGTTCAAACATTCAAGAAGGCTATTAAGGCAATGTGTAATGAAGATATACCCCTACAACACAAGGTGGATAACTTCTTGTTTGCCTACCGGAATGCGACACATGCGGTTACCAACCAAACTCCAGCCATGATGTTCTTCAATCGAAGACTACGATGCCGCTTGGATTTGGTTAAGCCAAACGTCAGAAGAGATGTGGAGAACAGGCAGTTTCAGAATATGAATGAAAGGCCGACCAGGAGTTTTAAGATAGGTCAACCAGTTTTGGCCTGGGACTACCGCACAGAGAAATGGCAGCCAGGAATGATCTGTACACGGCAAGGACCTCTAATGTATACCGTGGACATTGGGGAGAGCATTGTAAGACGCCATGCTGACCAGATTCTAGAGTCACTGGAAAACGTCAACTCCACACCACGATCTGATACACCTGACGATGAAACCGAAGTACTAATTGCATCTACCGCAGAATCGGTGATATTGGAAGCAGACGAACCAAACAACGACATTGATCCCGACTCAACCTTACCAGAAGAACCTGATATCCCAAAGAGGCGTTATCCAGACAGAATCAGGAAGCCTCCTCAAAGACTGAACTTATAATTGCTTAACTTCAACCAATGTATCTAGCAACCGTAATTGTAATTGTAATTAGTTATTATTTAGTTGTTAAATGAATGTTATGTACTGTTTATCTAAAAGGGGAGGAATTGTTGTGTATGTACCTTTAAGGGAAAAACTGGTCTCAGACTGCAGTACCGGCAGTGACCACCCCTGTATAAAAGGCCCTAGCAGGCTTCTGTAGTTTCAGTTTCCAGGTTGTCTCCATACAGTAAAGACTTGTTATAATCAACTCCTGCAGTCCGTGTCTCAATTATAAACGGACATAATACCCGCCAGAGGAACTTGGGGTCGATGTGAACTATCGGGTTTCTGACCAGCGGAGCGGGAGGGCGATGGACGGCTGCCCGATGGTGCTGATGGCAGGCCCGGTCCATGTTGACGGACAGGCCTCATTAGCATCACGCCGGCAGGCCTTGGGCAGAAATCGATGGGCCGACCGCCTGACTCCGCCCGCCCAGTGCTAGGCCCGGGAGAAGATTGCCGCGGCCACAGTGACTGCAGGAATGGGGGGGAAGGGGGGCTGAGCCATTCCCGGCCATTTTCCAGGACATTACTAATCTGATTCCACCAGCCGGGAGGCCTCAAAATTCAACCGCTCACTTCCTGAACAGTGGGGTTATAGGTCATTGATTACAATAGTACATTGAGGCTTGCAAGGCAGATATTAGAGAAGGCAATGACATTGATATGGCCAGCAAACTAAAGACAAATGATTAGGGGATAACATGGAGATCACATTCAATGTTCTGTTTAATAGTTTAAAATTAGATTTGATAATCTTGACCATGATCAATGCCATGGGAGATGACCCAGTCGATCATAATTATAATGGAAGCCTGTCTACTGATGAAATTGTCCATTTACATCAAGTACTTACCTCATCTAGTGTTCCAATATTATATTAATTAAGATTTTGAAATAAAATATTAAATTAAATGCACCATAGATAAACTTTGCAACAACACACAAAACTTACAAAAACATGCATGGTAGCACTGTTAAGTATTAATAGTTTCAACAAAATTGCACTTTGTCAAAATAGGTGTTTTTTAAGTGAGTGCCAGTTACAGATCTGTGGCTGTCTCACACCTTGATGGTTAATGTCTCCCCAGACAGCACAGCCGAGATTGGGAACTCACCACCTGGGGAATCTCAGGTGTGAATCTGTATTCTGCCACTCTGGTCAGGACAACACTTTCACATCCAGTTTGACAGTTTAGATAATGAATGACCTAATTTTGAGTTTATTCACTCCCTTTTCATTCACTCAGAGCCGCCCACTTTAATTCAAAACCATTGCACCCACAAGAATCTGATGAAAATAATCAAATCCAGACACATAAAATGTGACAGAAAGAACAAACGTGGACTTGGTCTTGATGGAAATATTTGGTTCTCTGGCCCCCAGTGTGTAAAGCAGAACGTTTTCACTTTCCACATCTTTTATAGAATGACTGGCAGGAGTATTTAAATATTAAACGAGATGGAGAGTGAAACTAAAATCTCAACTTTGTCCTTCACAGTGAGAGCGAGACCACTTCCAGAGATTTGGATCATCCCAGTTTCGGGCTACTTGTTGGTTAAACTGGGCGTTGCTGTTGGACTGATTTGCTGCTTGAAGAGGAGGACCAGAGTAAGAATTTCTTTAAGCTTTCCAGTAAATCAGGAATTAGTGCCGAGCTCTCACTGACACTGAGAAACTGATGTTCATTGAACAGATATTATGTGGTCACAAACTGTATTTTAAAATTTCATTTAAATATTGTACATTGTACTGAATTTAAAGGAATCGTCAGTTAAAGAAAGCAATTGTTCCAAATTAGGTGAAATCTTAGAGCTTTGAATATTTTTCCTGATTCAAACGGCAATAACTTCCCTGCTCCCACTTTCCATCAGGCTCTGAGGAAGGAATCAGGGCGATCTCGGAGGGCCATACCTGATTATCAATGAATGGACAATGCTCAAACTAGGAGCCCAATTTTTTAATATTTTTCATTGATTATCACAAATATTCTTCTTGGAAATTAGTAATTTGAAAGTTGTCAGAAACCAATATTTGAACAGTTAAAGCACAACCAGTAAAAATGACAATGAAACGAAAATACTAATGTTTCCTGTGACAATTAATGGGCCGGATATTCCGATCCCTACGGGCGGGAACACTGCTCATGCTCTGAAAACCGGCATTTCCGATCTGCCAAGAATCCTCAACAGATCCTCCGGCTGCCCTGGAGAAGGGCCTCTGCGGGCGGATAGTTCCGCTTTTTGGAGGCCCTCCGCCCGCAGAAAACCATTACAATTCTTACACCTGGTAAAAGCGTAAGGCCTACTTTTACCAGGGTAAGAGTAGAAAAAAAGTTTAAAAACATTATTTTTTCACTGATTTATCATTTAAGAATACTTTAAAAAAGGTAAGTTTATTTTTAGCCCCATAAAATAATTTAATACTTTTTCCAAAAAATAAAATTTTTGTTTAAAATTTATTGTAATTTCAAATCATTTAAAAAATGTGATTTAAAAGAAATTGTATTTAAATTTATACTATGTTTTTTCATTGATCTCCATTCATATATTTGACAGGTCTTCCTGTCGAATGTATGAAGGGAGATTCCCTTCTGTGATTGGCTCCCCATGGTCCACGTGATCCCAGGGACACTGCGAACTACCTGCGCCTCTGGGATACGTGGGCCCAGCACCAGAATTGTGCGCGTCCCGGGAGCCCTCACGTAAGGGCGCAGATTTTTCCAGTTCGTGGGAGGCCTGTGATCGGAAAATACAGGCCAATGAGTTTGATCATTTTAATGGGTGCTGTTATTCTTGTTGCTGTGGCCTGGTGGCGCTAGAGAGCTGCAGTAGTTTTGGGGCCAAAAATGAATTTGTCGTTCTGTAAACCACTTCCTCTGTGGCAGGTTTGGTTCACCTGATTTACTCAAAGTCAAATCTCAGTCGATTCAAAAGCAAAGTTTCTGTTTCGGAGAGCCCTGTCATGTTTGTGTTTGAGGAAGGAGTGTTTAATGCCTGTGTGCTTCTGGGTGAAGCGAGGCATTGTAGAATGGGAACTATTGGGGTGAGAGGCACAGGAATGTGGTAACTAGTGTACAGTTTGAGCTTACATGAAGGTTGTGAGGAAATTTGTATTTTTCATGATACTTACTTAGAATTACATAGAATTTACATCACAGAAACAGGCCATTGGGCCCAGCAGGTCTGTGTCGGTGTTAATGCTCCACACGAGCCTCCTCCCACCCTACTTCATCTCACCCTATCAACATATCCGTCTATTCCTTTCTCCCTCATGTACTTATCGAACTTCCCCTTAAATGAATCTGTACGATTCGCCTCAGCCACGCCAGGAGGTTGTGAATTCCAGCGAGGTATAAATCAGGCAAATCTCTGAGAACCATATCTGATTATCAATGAATGAAATAAAAACAGAAAATTAATGAACATTGATCACAATAGGAGCCCAATATTTTAGTTTGAATATTTTTCATTGAGTTTGCTATCAAAAATATTGCTCATGGAAATTGGAAATTAGTAAACTTGCATGTCGTCAGAAACCAATATTATTTGAATAGTTGTTTATTGAAGCATGACCAGTAAATACGGCAATAAATTGAACAGTACTACTGTATTTAAGGAAAATTAATGATTATGATAAACTTTACATCAGATCACCTCTCAGGGAATGAACAAAAGAGACAGAATCAGTAGCTTTAGTAGGAGAGCATTGTTCTGTCAGAAGCAGAGTTGTAAGTTCAAGGAGGTAACTATATTGGTGAGGTCAGTCAACCACAGTGAGAATCTCTTCGAAATGTGGTCACACTATGGCCATGAACTTTGACCTCAATGGTGTGACCTTATTTTACATTCATACATTAATTGTAGGAAAAATCTTCCACAGTATCTTCTATCAGTAACTGGAGTTAGTTTATCATTTTAATCAGGTCTGTTCCTTCCAATTACTGAAGCCTTTAATTGTTGAAATTATCTCATTAACATTGATGTGTGGGTCATGGTCTGTTCTGTTCCCCATTCTGTAAAATTACTCCTCTATTCGACTTCCTCTTTATCCATCACTTCCAGTCCAGTGTTTATTATTGAAGGATAAGCACTTTATTTAAAGCACGTTTCTTGCCTCTTGTCAGATATCGAACAGCGGGAATCCACCCGAGGCGACAGGAAATGGAACAGATGATTCACAAGAAGCTGTCGCATTACAGACCCTGAACTCTGATACTGATCTGAGATCATAGAATGACTGATACAGCACAGAAGGAGGCCATTCAGCCCATCATGCCTGTGCCCATCGAGATCTGCAGCCTCTTGAAACTTGATCGATCCAACTTGGGAAACTTTAGAAATAGATTTGTGGTTTTATTCTGGAGTTATTTTGTGGTAATATTTTTATGTAGCTGGTTTAGTTTATATCCCGAAGTGTACATTTCAATAGTTCCCAGTCTCAGTATCTGTTATTTCACTTTACAAGTAATAACTTGCCAGGTCGCTATAAGAAATTCTAATGGGTGGAAAATTGTGCGGAGGTTGGGCTGAATTCCTGATCTCCACTCATGGCCGGTGAGGCTCCAGGCTGGGGAGACAGTTTTATAACTGTAGGGACTGACGGTGACCCAGTGGTGCAGCCGTGTGTGGAGCTTGAAGTGTTGGGATGTGGATTTGTGACTGTGGGTCCCCAATGAGTGATCTCAGCTGCACTCTCTGTAGAGGAGCTGAATGGAGCTGAGCTGCTACAAATGAGAAGGAATGAAACTCAGCTCAGTAAATATGGGCATCTCCCCTGCACCTCCCAGCATCTGTTCAGACAACGAGATCGCGGAATCTCCAGAGAAGGTTGTCTCCATGCTCCCACCCAGGGAATTGTTTGCAGCAGAGTGCGACTAAAAGATTAACAGAAAAGAAACAGCATGAATAAAAGTTGTGGATTGTAAATCTGAAAATTAAAGTGGGAATGATTCCAGCTTTGGGAATGTTTTATTAATTTATCCTTAACAATCAATTAAAAGCCCTGATAATCAATTGTCTGCTGATTTTACTGATAGATTGTGATGAAGAGATTGGTTTGGAATGGAATGGGAAAGTGTTTCCTTTTGTCATTGAGTCTCTCCTGCCCTCCACCCTATCACAGACCTTCCCCTTTGTTCTTTCTACCCCTCTTTTCCCTGGCTCTCTACTTGCTCAAAAACTGTTAAATCTCTAACATCTGCCAGTTCTGTTGAAAGGTCATCGAGCTGAAACATTAACTCTCTTTCTCTCTCCACAGATGCTGCCTGTCCTGCTGAGTGCTTTCCATGTTAGAGATCAGGGGTGTTCAGAATGTATATGGTTTTGTGGATAAAACTGTGACGCGAGTAATGCTGCATTTACATGATTGTATTAGAACTAGAGACAGAAAGTCTCTCAGACTAGTATTAGAATAATTAGATAGATGCGTAGAATCTGCCTGTGTTTTGGTTCCCTGCGGATGTTATAACATTCTGCAGTGTGACAATCATCAATAATCTTGTTTTCAAGTTAGGATTTCAACCTTGTTTATGTTTCTCTAATTTGACCGACCAAGGCCCAATGTTATATTCCTTCCATTACTGCTAATAACCATATTATAATGCTAAGGGAGGATTTTGACTTTGTTCAACAAAACTGCTTTAAAATGCGTAAATTAACCAGTGTATGAGAATAGAATAGAATAGATCTTTGGGAATTTAATGATTCATTCCATGGTACAATAGTCTGATAATGAGAAAGCTAGTTTTGCATAGATAAAGCTGCATGAACAGCATGAACATAAATAACTGATAACAAGCAGTTACGGACATCTGATGGCCAAGAATGGCACGTCTGACTCCAAACTAGGGAGGATAGAGACAAGAGCGATAAGACATGAATTCCAAAGGAAGAACCTTCAGAAAGATTAACCAATAAGACAAATTGAATGAGGTAATGAGACCCCCTTTTGGGGAGGGCTTTCATCTAAGAACCGAGAAAAAGAACTTGAGCTGTCATTGGTTGATGAGGTTTTAGAGGAACCTCTACAGGTTAAATGGTCTTGACAATAACTTGGCTTCAGGCCCACCCCTAAAAAGAGAATACAAGTGACACCCTGAGTGCTTGTCCACACAGAAGGTGGAGGGGAGAGCCAGACAGAAGTTGGGCTGGTCGAACGCCCTGTTGAGAGTGATCCCACGCTCACCAACTCAAAGGCGCTAGAGAGAGAGAGAGAGAGAGAGAGAGAGAGAGGCCGGAAGCCAGAGAACTGTTCACGCCCGCCAGCCGTCTGTCCGATCGGGAACGGTACCAGCTACTTGTCACGGTCGTATGTTTTTGCTGTGTAACTAGCATGTTATAGACCGAGGCCCACAGCCCCGAGACCGGAGGAGCAGCGGACCTGCGCGGAAGCAGCCCGAGGCGGGAGAGCTTAAAGGCTTGAGAGGGGGCAGTCAGAGGCACCGAGGCCCACAGCCCCGAGACCGGAGGAGCAGCGGACCTGCGCGGAAGCAGCCCGAGGCGGGAGAGCTTAAAGGCTTGAGAGGGAGCAGTCAGAGGCACCGAGGCCCACAGCCCCGAGACCGGAGGAGCAGCGGACCTGCGCGGAAGCAGCCCGAGGCGGGAGAGCTTAAAGGCTTGAGAGGGGGCAGTCAGAGGCACCGAGGCCCACAGCCCCGAGACCGGAGGAGCAGCGGACCTGCGCGGAAGCAGCCCGAGGCGGGAGAGCTTAAAGGCTTGAGAGGGAGCAGTCAGAGGCACCAAGGCCCACAGCCCCGAGACCGGAGGAGCAGCGGACCTGCGCGGAAGCAGCCCGAGGCGGGAGAGCTTAAAGGCTTGAGAGGGAGCAGTCAGAGGCACCGAGGCCCACAGCCCCGAGACCGGAGGAGCAGCGGACCTGCGCGGAAGCAGCCCGAGGCGGGAGAGCTTAAAGGCTTGAGAGGGGGCAGTCAGAGGCACCGAGGCCCACAGCCCCGAGACCGGAGGAGCAGCGGACCTGCGCGGAAGCAGCCCGAGGCGGGAGCGCTTAAAGGCTTGAGAGGGAGCAGTCAGAGGCACCGAGGCCCACAGCCCCAAGACCGGAGGAGCAGCGGACCTGCGCGGAAGCAGCCCGAGGCGGGAGAGCTTAAAGGCTTGAGAGGGAGCAGTCAGAGGCACCGAGGCCCACAGCCCCGAGACCGGAGGAGCAGCGGACCTGCGCGGAAGCAGCCCGAGGCGGGAGAGCTTAAAGGCTTGAGAGGGGGCAGTCAGAGGCACCGAGGCCCACAGCCCCGAGACCGGAGGAGCAGCGGACCTGCGCGGAAGCAGCCCGAGGCGGGAGAGCTTAAAGGCTTGAGAGGGAGCAGTCAGAGGCACCGAGGCCCACAGCCCCGAGACCGGAGGAGCAGCGGACCTGCGCGGAAGCAGCCCGAGGCGGGAGAGCTTAAAGGCTTGAGAGGGAGCAGTCAGAGGCACCGAGGCCCACAGCCCCGAGACCGGAGGAGCAGCGGACCTGCGCGGAAGCAGCCCGAGGCGGGAGAGCTTAAAGGCTTGAGAGGGGGCAGTCAGAGGCACCGAGGCCCACAGCCCCGAGACCGGAGGAGCAGCGGACCTGCGCGGAAGCAGCCCGAGGCGGGAGAGTTTAAAAGCTCACCTTTCGCGGGCTTTTTCTTTCACAGCTGGTGCAATCAGGAGAGCAGGAGGCCAGTAACTCTTATATAGGTGGAGCTGTTGCTAAACCCGAAACACTACAGTGTAGTGTCTCCCACCCTTCCACCTCCTCTAACCTTTTAGGGGTTAGGGGAAGTTGAAAAGGTAGGTTCAACTTATTTTATTTCAGGAGTCTAACCTAGGTGGAAAAGGTTCCAGGACAGGAGGCGGCAGTGAAAATACAACACCAGAAAACAGGTAGGTGACTGGTTGGTGAGTACTTTCACAAACTTATTCTAAGTAGAATTCAATAATTAAGCTAAATCGTAGTAAATAAAAGGGTATTGTAAGGGTTAAGTCATGGAAGGGCAGCTCGGACCCGTGCCATGCTCCTCCTGTGCCATGTGGGAAATCAGGGACACTGTCCCTGACAACTATGTGTGCAGGAAGTGTGTCCAGCTGCAGCTCCTAGCGGACCGCATGGCGGCGCTGGAGCTGCGAATGGACTCACTCTGGAGCATACGCGATGCTGAGGATCTTGTGGATAGCACATTCAGTGAGTTGGTCACACCGCAGGTAAAGGCTAGCTCAGACAGTAAATGGGTGACCAAAAGGCAGGGTAAAGGCAGGAAGGTAGTGCAGGAGTCGCCTGCGGTCATCTCCCTCCAAAACAGGTTTACCGTTTTGGGTACTGTTGGGGGAGATGACTTATCAGGGGAAGGCACCAGCAGCCAGGTTCAGGGCACCATGACTGGCTCTGCTGCACAGAAGGGTGGAAAAAAGAGGGATAGGGCTATAGTGATAGGGGATTCAATTGTAAGGGGGATAGATAGGAGTTTCTGCGGCCGAGACCGAGACTCCAAGATGGTATGTTGCCTCCCTGGTGCAAGGGTCAAGGATGTCTCGGAGCGGGTGCAGAGCATTCTGAAGGGGGAGGGGGATCAGCCAGTTGTCGTGGTACATGTAGGTACCAACGATGTAGGTAAAAAGAGGGAGGAGGTCCTACAAGCTGAATTTAGGGAGTTAGGTGCTAAATTGAAAAGTAGGACCTCAAAGGTAGTAATCTCTGGATTGCTACCAGTGCCACGAGCTAATAAGTTTAGAGAGAGTAAGATAGATAAGCTAAATACGTGGCTTGAGCAGTGGTGCAAGGGAGAGGGATTTAAATTCCTGAGGCATTGGAACCAGTTCTTGGGGAGGAGTGACCTGTACCAAGGGGACGGTCTACACCTGAACTGTGAGGGAGCCGATGTCCTCGGGGTAATATTTTCTAGGGCGGTTCGGGAGGATTTAAACTAATTTGGCAGGGGGATGGGAACCTAGGTAGTGGAAAAGAGGGAAGTCATATGAAGTCAGAAATAGATGGTAGAAAGGTGAGAAGCAATAAGCAAAGGAGAGAAACACAAAGGGCCAAACTAATTCATAATGAGAGTGTGAAAAAAGCAAGCCTGAAGGCTTTGTATCTTAATGCTAGAAGCATTAGGAACAAGGTGGATGAATTAGTTGTGGAAATAGAGGTAAACAAGTATGATTTGATTGGGATTACAGAAACGTGGCTGCAGGGTGGGCAAGGCTGGGAACTTAACATCCAGGGATATACAATATTTAGGAAGGATCGGCAAAAAGGTAGGGGAGGTGGGGTAGCATTGCTGGTAAAGGAGGGGATTAATGCAATGGAAAGGAAGGATATTAACTCGGATGAAACGGAATCTGTATGGGTAGAAATGAGAAATAGCAAGGGGAGGAAAACGTTAGTGGGTGTGATATATAGGCCTCCAAATAGTAATATGGAGGTGAGGGAAGGCATAAAAAGGGAAATTAGAGAAGCGTGCGATAAGAGCACAGCTGTCATCATGGGTGACTTTAATTTACATATTGATTGGACTACCCAAATTAGTAAAAATTCTGAGGAGGAGGAATTCCTGGAATGTTTTCGGGACGGTTATCTGGACCAATATGTCGAGGAGCCGACTCGAGATCAGGCCATTTTAGACTGGGTATTGTGCAATGAGAAGGGACTTATCAGCAATCTTCTTGTACGAGGCCCCTTGGGTCAGAGCGATCATAATATGATCGAGCTCTCAGTCGAGATGGAGAGTGAGGAAATTGAATCAGAGACTAAGGTCCAGAACTTAAATAAAGGGAATTACGAGGGTATGAGACGGGAATTGGGTAAGATTGATTGGGTGGTGTTTCTGGGGGGATTGACAGTGGATAGACAATGGCAAGCATTCAAAGATAGAATGGAAGAATTCCAGAACATGTTTATACCAGTTTGGCATAAAAATAAACCTAAAAAGGTGACTCAACCGTGGATAACGAGGGAAATTAGGGACAGCATAAAATCAAAAAAAAGGGCATATCAACTGGCAAAAAAAAGCACCAGACCGGAAGATTGGGGGCAGTACAGGATACAGCAAAAGAGGACAAAGGGATTAATCAGGAAGGGGAAAATAGAATACGAAAGTAAACTTGCAGCAAACATAAAGACAGACTGCAAAAGCTTTTATCGGTATATCAGGAGGAAAAGACTGGTAAAATCCCAAGTCGGTCCCTTGCAGTCCGATTCGGGAGAATATATAATGGAGAATAAGGAAATGGCAGACCAATTAAACTCATACTTTGGTTCTGTATTCACAAAGGAGGACACAAATAACCTCCCAGGAATATCGGCAAACATAGGGACTAATGAGAGGGAGGAGCTGACAGAAATTAGTATCTCTAGGGATATGGTGTTGGGTAAGTTGAGGGGACTGAAGGCCGACAAATCCCCGGGGCCTGATAAACTACATCCTAGGGTACTTAAGGAGGTGGCCCTGGAGATAGCAGATGCTCTAAGGATCATCTTCCGGAACTCCATTGACTCGGGAACAGTACCCGTGGATTGGAGGGTAGCTAATGTTACCCCAATATTTAAAAAGGGGGGTAGAGAGAAAGCAGGGAATTATAGACCAGTAAGCCTTACATCGGTTGTGGGCAAAATGCTAGAGTCCATTATTAAGGATAAAATAGCGGAGCACTTGACAAATGGGGAAAGGATCGGACAGAGTCAACATGGATTTACAAAGGGTAAATCGTGTTTGACTAATCTGCTGGAATTTTTTGAGGAGGTAACTGGTAGAATAGATGGGGGAGAGCCAGTGGATGTGGTGTACCTTGACTTCCAGAAAGCCTTCGATAAGGTTCCACACAAAAGATTATCATGCAAAATTAAGGCTCATGGGATTGGGGGCAAAGTATTAACGTGGATAGAGAACTGGCTGGCGGATAGAAAACAGAGAGTTGGAATAAACGGCTCATTTTCGGAGTGGCAGGCAGTGACCAGCGGGGTGCCGCAAGGATCTGTCCTGGGACCCCAGCTGTTCACAATATATATAAATGATCTGGATCAGGGAATTGGATGCAATATTTCCAAATTCGCTGACGACACTAAACTAGGAGGAGGGGTGGGCTCTGATGAGGATGTCAGGAGGCTACAGTGCGATTTGGACAGGTTGGGGGAATGGGCGGATACGTGGCAGATGCACTATAATGTGGATAAATGCGAGGTTATCCACTTTGGGGGTAAAAACAGGAGGGTAGATTATTATCTAAATGGCAATAGATTGGGAGATGGGGAAGTGCAGAGGGACCTGGGTGTTCTTGTGCACCAGTCACTGAAGGAGAGCATGCAGGTGCAACAGGCGATTAAGAAGGCAAATGGTATGTTGGCCTTCATATCAAGGGGGTTCGAGTATAGGAATAGGGATACCTTACTACAGCTGTACAAGGTGCTGGTGAGACCGCATCTGGAGTATTGTGTACAGTTTTGGTCGCCCCATCTGCGGAAGGATGTTCTTGCCATGGAAAGAGTGCAACGGCGATTCACCAGGCTGATACCTGGAATGGCGGGAATGACCTACGAAGAGAGATTAAATAGTTTGGGCTTGTACTCACTGGAGTTTAGAAGATTGAGAGGGGATCTCATCGAAACATATAAAATTATGGCAGGCCTGGACAGGCTGAATTCAGAGAGAATGTTTCCAATGGCCGGGGAGGACAGAACCAGGGGCCACAGTCTAAAAATAGCGGGCAAATCATTTAAAACAGAGATGAGGAAGAATTTCTTCACTCAAAGAGTGGTGAGCCTGTGGAATTCCCTGCCACAGAGGGCTGTGAAGGCTAATTCAATAAATATTTTCAAGAGAGAATTGGATATATTTCTGAAGGCTAAGGGGATTAAGGGTTACGGAGAAAAGGCGGGGACGGGGTACTGAACTGGTAAGATCAGCTATGATCTCAGACTAAGATCAGCCATGATCTCATTGAATGGCGGAGCAGGCTCGAAGGGCCGAATGGCCTACTCCTGTTCCTATCTCTATGTATCTATGTATCTATGTATATTCCAACTTAAACTCTGATTAAAGACAATATACCCACCACAATGGTTTGCAGTCGATCCTGATTATTTGAAAGACTAGAGATAAGCTACTAATTGGCCTAATCTCTACATCCAGCATTTTCTGTTTTTATTCCTCATTAGCCACTTTGCAATAATGGGGAGAGTATATTTCCCTTTCATTTTGACTCCATTCTTTTAACCATTTATGGGAATGCATCCAACGTAATGGATCTGTGTACCTGATAAACCCCTTCAAACCCAGCACAGCTCCAGTTCTGTACATGATAAACCACTTCGAATCCAGCACAGCTCCAGTCCTGTACATGATAAACCCCTTCGAATCCAGCACAGCTCCAGTTCTGTACATGATAAAACCCTTCGAATCCAGCACAGCTCCAGTTCTGTACCTGATAAACCCCTTCAAACCCAGCACAGCTCCAGTCCTGTACCTGATAAACCCCTTCGAATCCAGCACAGCTCCAGTCCTGTACCAGATAAACCCCTTCAAATCCAGCACAGCTCCAGTCCTGTACCTGATAAACCCCTTCGAATCCAGCACAGCTCCAGTCCTGTACCTGATAAACCCCTTCGAATCCAGCACAGCTCCAGTCCTGTACCTGATAAACCCCTTCGAATCCAGAACAGCTCCAGTCCTGTACCTGATAAACCCCTTCGAATCCAGCACAGCTCCAGTCCTGTACCTGATAAACGCCTTCGAATCCAGCACAGCTCCAGTCCTGTACATGATAAACCCCTTCGAATCCAGCACAGCTCCAGTCCTGGACATGATAAACCCCTTCGAATCCAGCACAGCTCCAGTCCTGAACATGATAAACCCCTTCGAATCCAGCACAGCTCCAGTTCTGGACATGATAAACCCCTTCGAATCCAGCACAGCTCCAGTCCTGGACATGATAAACCCCTTCGAATCCAGCACAGCTCCAGTCCTGAACATGATAAACCCCTTCGAATCCAGCACAGCTCCAGTCCTGAACATGATAAACCCCTTCGAATCCAGCACAGCTCCAGTCCTGAACATGATAAACCCCTTCGAATCCAGCACAGCTCCAGTTCTGGACATGACGAGATGGCTCAGCAAAAGCCTGAGATTGTTCTGTGTGAAACTTTCAGGCCTGTGATCTGATCCTCAATTTCATAATAAACCTGGACTCACTTCCCCAGATTCTGGGTCACAAATAGTTTATCAAAATGTACAGAAGTATTACAGTGAATGAAAATGAGGCCAAGAGAGATTCCCTCAACTGAAGTGAGGTGTGATCTGGTTGCTGAGTCACCACCTCCTAAGCCAAGTTCTGAGACTCCCTTCTCATCCATTGTCTGTTCCAGACTGAGGAGAATCTGAGGGGGATGAGTGACTAAATATCAAACTGTGTGCGAGAGGGATGTCATTGGGAGGCGGGGGGGGGGGAGGGGGGACGGCCCATCTCCCCCTTAGGTGCCAGTGCTGCCCTCATCCTGAGAATAAATATAAAAAGGATCCATTTTCAGTGTGTATTTTCCAGAAGTTTCCTCCACAGCCTGCATTCTGCAGGGAAATAAAGTTTCTTCTCAACTTAACTCTGCCCTGAAGTTACATATTTTTACCCAGCTCCTATCATTTTATATTCATATAATTCAACTTAAACTACCTAAACTGTCAGTCTCTCTCATCATTTTAAAGATTTTTATCATGTCATGTGTCCACCTAAGTATTCTTTATTGAACCATAGAATAGTTACAGCACAGAATGAGGCCGTTCAGCCCGTCGAGCCCGTGCTGGCTCTCTGCAAGAGCACTTCAGCAAGTCCCACTCCCCTGCCCTTTCCCCTTGGCCCTGCAAATTGTTTTCCTTCAGGTAATTATTCAATTCCCTTTTGAATGCCATAATTGGGTCTGCCTCCACCAGTCTCTCAGGCAGTGCATTCCAGATCATAGCCACTCGCTGCGTAAAAAAGTTTTTCCTCATGTCGCCTTTAGTTCTTCTGCCAAATATCTTAAATTTGTGTCCTCTGCTTCTTGACCCTTCCGCCAATGGGTAAAGCTTCTCTCTATCTGCTCTGTCTAGATGCCTTATGATTTTGAACACCTCAATCAAATCTCCTCTCAACCTTCTCTGCTCTAAGGAGAACAGCCCCAGCTTCTCCAGTCTATCCACACAACTAAAGTCCCTCATCCTGGAACCATTCATGTAAATCTTTTCTGCATCCTCTCTAAGGCCTTCACATTGTTCCTAACGTTTGGTGTCCAGAATTGAACACATTACTCCAGTTGAGGCCAAATCAGTGTTTTATAAATGTTCGTCACAACTTCCTTTGCTTTTGTAATCTATGCCTCTATTTATGAAGCCCAGAATACGTAAGCTTTTTTAACTGCTTTCTCAACCTGCCCTGCCACCTTCAACAATTTGTGCACATACACCCCCAGACCTCTCTGTTCATGCACCCTCGTTAGAATTGTACCCTTTAGTTTAAATTGCCTCTCCTCGTTCTTCCTACCCAAATGTATCACTTCAGTGAATAGACCTCCATCTGTCACTCGCTAAACTTTGACATAACCAGAAGGGAACATTCACAGGGCTTAGGATCCTTTCGGTTTCTATGCAGAAGTTACCATTTTTAACCAGCTTCCACTGTTTCATTTTTACACGTACTATCTATATATATAAATAAAAGACCTCTTCTGTCTGTCTGTCTGTCTTTCTGTCTGTCTGTCTGTCTGTCTGTTCTCTATACGTTCGAAAGTTATAGAGCGTACCTACACGCGCGTCACATCAAAAGAAAGCTTACGATTACGGACCAGTCATAGGCGTATTTACTTTTCCGTCAGACAAAAATCGTGCCCACAGCATCCCCAAAACGTTCAAAATTCCGCTCATTAAATGGGAAAAGTTCCGCTCATTTGCTCATTAGCATTGAGTGACGTGAAGGTTGACCAATCGTGCGGTCGAGCGACCTGACAGTTGACCAACGGTTGACCAATTGCTGCATCACGGGGGCGGGTTCATTGCGCGTGTGGGCGGGCCATCCTACAGTTGAGTGTTGAGTGACTTGACGATTGACCAATCCTACAGTTCAGTGACCTGACGGTTGACCAATCGATGCGTGTGTGGGCGGGCCTTATCGTTCTGAACCGAGGTGAGTGTCAGCCATCTTGATTCCATTCTTTTTCCCGCTTTCTGCGTTTTTCTTTTCGAACCTACATTTACAGCAAAAAAAAATTGCTTTTATTAAATTGTTTTTAAAAAAACTTCATTCATTTGTAAATATTTTCTCTAACCTGAAGATTCTTTTTCCTACCTTTCCCCGTTTTTGTAAGGCCTCAGAACCTAGGCCTCAAAGCCTGGGCCTCTCCTGCCCAGCCACGCCCGAGCTAGGGAATTGTCCCACGGCTTCTGCTAAGGTCCCCCACGCCCCCCCGCCATCACGTTACCCAGGGCAACGGCGTCAGCCACGAGGGTCACGGGACATACACAGGGTGCGCGCGCAGCAGGAGCAGCTGAGACGCGGCGTCTCTCTCTGTTCCCCGCTCGGCTCGGGCGGGGGGGTGCGGGGCTCTCGGGAGTGCGGATCTCGGGCAGGGCTTGGAGTCGGGAAGGGTTTACCCGGCAACCGGGCCCGCCGGCCATCTCTCACAGCCGCAATCGGCGGTCTTGAAACCAGCTCGGGAGGGCGGGGCTCCGGAGAGCGGGAGGGCGGGGCTCCGGAGAGCATGAGGCCGGTGCACCGGAGGGTGGGGGCGGGGCTCGGGACATCGGGGGGGGCTCGGGACATCGCAAGGCGGGACATCGGGAGATCGGGGGACGGGAGATCGGGGGGCGGGACATCGGGAGATCGGGGGACGGGAGATCGGGGGACGGGACATCAGGAGGTCGGGGGCGGGGCTTGGGGACCCCCCTCTCCTCCTCCCCCTCCCCCCTCCTCCACTTCCTCCCCCCTCCTCCCCCCTGCCCCCACCACCCCCCTCCCTCCTCCCCCCTCCAACCCCCTCCCTTCTCCCCCCCTTCTTCCCCCTTCCCCCCTCCCCCAATTCCCCCTGCCCCCCTCCCCCCATTCCCCCCTCTTTCCCCCCTTCCTTCCCCCTCCTCCACTCCCTTCCCCCCTCCCCTCCCCTGTTCCCCCCATCGCGCTCTCTCTTCCCCCGTCGCTCTCTCTCTTCCCCCCAGTCGCTCTCTCTCTTCCCCCACAGTCGCTCTCTCTCTTCCCCCCCAGTCGCTCTCTCTCTTCCCTCCCAGTCGCTCTCTCTCTTCCCCCCAGTCGCTCTCTCTCTTCCCCCCCAGTCGCTCTCTCACTTCCCCCCAGTCGCTCTCGCTCTTCCCCCCCAGTCGCTCTCTATCTTCCCCCCAGTCGCTCTCTATCTCTTTCCCCCCAGTCGCTCTCTCTCTCTTCCCCCAGTCACTCTCTCTCTCTTCCCCCCCAGTCGCTTTCTCTCTTCCCCCCCATCGCTCTTTCTCTTCCCCCCAGTCGCTCTCTCCCTTCCCCCCCACTCGCTCTCTCTCTTCCCCCCCAGTCGCTCTCTCCCTTCCCCCCCAGTCACTCTCTCTCTTCCCCCCCAGTCGCTCTCTCTCTTCCAACAATAACATGTCCTCGAAAAAGCCTCGGCACCGCCGGGCACTCCAGCTAATCTATATATATAAAAGATCTCTTCTGTCTGTCTGTCTGTCTGTCCGTTCTCTATACGTTCGAAAGCTATAGAGCGTACCTACACGCGCGTCACATCAAAAGAAAGCTTACGATTATGGACCGGTCATAGGCATATTTACTTATCCCTCAGAAAAAAATCGTGCCCACGGTATCCCAAAAACGTTCAAAATTCTGCTCATTAAATGGGAAAAGTTCTGCTCATTCGCTCATTAGCATTGAGTGACGTGAAGGTTGACCAATCGTACAGTCGAGCGACCTGACAGTTGACTGACGGTTGACCAATCGCTGCGTCACGGGTGCGGGTTCATTGCGCATGCGGGCGGGCCATCCTACAGTTGAGTGACTTGACGATTGACCAATCCTACAGTTCAGTGACCTGATGGTTGACCAATCGGTGCGTGTGTGGGCGGGCCTTGTCGTTCTGAACCGAGGTGAGTGGCCGCAATCTTGATTTTTCACGATTTTTTTCCCACGCTTTCTGTGTGTTAGGGAACTAAGGAAAATAACAATTTATTTGAGTTTTAAATTGTATTTAGCAACAGTAGGAAATTAAGTGATCCCCTGCCCTTCGCCCGGAGGCTCGCCTACTTTGACGGCCATTTCGAGCGGCTGTGATGGCGCCGGGCGCGGCCTAGTAGCCCGGGAAGCCTGGGCCTTGAGTTGCGGGCCATGCCGGGAGCCGCCGCGCACAAAACTTCCCCGCGGCGTCAACAGCCCCACCCGAGAGCCCGACCCAAAGCCACCAGGTCACCGGCCGCACGGGCCGTGCCGAGAGCTGCCGCGCACAAGACTTCCCCGCGGCGTCAACAGCCCCGCTCCAGAGCCCGACCCAAAGCCATCAGGTGAGCGGCCGCGGCGGCCCAGTCTCTCTCTCTCTCTCACACTCCCAATCTTTCTCTCTCTCACACTCCCAATCCCTCTCTCTCACACTCCCAATCTCTCTCTCTCACACTCCCAATTTCTCTCTCTCACACTCCCAATCTCTCTCTCTCACACTCCCAATCTCTCTCTCTCACACTCCCAATCTCTCTCTCTCACACTCCCAATTTCTCTCTCTCACACTCCCAATCTCTCTCTCTCTCACACTCCCAATCTCTCTCTCTCTCTCACACTCCCAATCTCTCTCTCTCACACTCCCAATCACTCTCTCTCAAATTCAAATTCAAATTCAAATCGCTTTATTGGCATGGTAAGGTACATCTTATGTTGCCAAAGCATCATAATACATTTATGGTTGAACACATAAACGCAGTTCTATTCATACAGTGTATAAACAGGTATATCCCTGCGTGTATAAATATACAATCGCATTATTTATATATACTCTTTTCTTAGTTTACTGGTTGTCCCTCTGTTCATGGCAAGCTGTAACATAGTGTGCCGCCAGTGTTACACAGCTTCTCTCCTCCCCCAGTAGGTATGGGAGTTTTTGGTTGTCATTCAGATTTCTGAATTCAGGGCATATTTGTGAGAATTTTTGGTAGAAATTCTCCCTGATGCCCTGATATTTTCCACAGGCTGTGAGGAAGTGCATCTCTGTCTCCACTACTCCCTGACTGCAGTGAGAGCATATCCTGTCTTCTCTTGGCAGCCTGGTCTGCCTGTGTCTGCCTTTTTCGATCGCTAGGCTATGTTCGCTAAGTCTGTACCTTGTCAAGGATCTTCTCAGTTTGTTATCCTTTACCATGGTCAGGTAATCAGCTATGTTGTATTGTCTGTTTAGGGCCAAGTAGCAATTGAGTTTGCTTTGGGTTTTTGTTGTTTCTGCCCAATATGTCAGATATTTTTCCTTTTGCTTAGCGACGATTGTGTTGGGTCGAATTCTTTGTGTTACCCTGTCACTGTCCTGGGGCTGGTTATTGTTAGTATTGTTAGTAGTTACTTCACTGAGTCCCAGGATTAGTTGACTGAGGGTATTCTTCTTTATGGTCAGCTCTTGGCATTTCAGGGCGTCGTAGTGATAGCATTGGGGGTTGCTCATTTGTAGGTGATTCCAAAATTTGGTGGCTCTTTTTTGGATAGTGATTATTAATGGATATTGGCCTAGTTCCGCCCTGCATGCATTGTTTACTGTTTTCCTTTGAGTCCGGAGGATACTTTTACAGAATTCTGCATGTAGGATCTCAATTGGGTGTTTGTCCCATTTTGCAAATTCTTGTTGTGTTAGCGGTCCCCATACCTCACTGCCATAGAGTGCAATTGGTTCAATTACTGATTTGAAAATTTTGAGCCAAATGCTAATTGGGATTTCTATTTGGATTGATTTTTTGATGGCATAGAAAGCCCTTCTTGCTTTCTCTTTCAGTTCATTCACAGCCAGTTTGAAGTTTCCCGTAGAACTGATTTTTAAGCCCAAGTATGTGTAGTTAGTGGTTTGTTCAATTTTGGTTGTTCCTAGTGTGAAATTTATTTTGGGTCCCTGATGTTTGGATCTTTGCTGGAACACAAGGACTTTGGTTTTTTGGGGATTTATTGTCAGGGCCCAAGTCTGGCAGTATGACTCCAGCAGGTTCAGGTTCTGCTGTAGACCCTCCTTAGTTGGTGACAGCAGAACCAGGTCGTCTGCATAGAGGAGGAATTTAACCTTGGATTCATATAGGGTGAGGCCGGGTGCTGTGGATTGTTCAAGTAGTTTTGCCAATTCATTTATGTAAATATTAAAGAGTGTCGGTGAGATTGGCGAGCCCTGCGTCACCCCCCGCCTCTGTGGGAAGTATTTTGTTTGTTTGTCTCCAATCTTAACTGCACATTTGTTGTTTGTATACATTGATTTAATTACATCATATGTTTTTCCTCCTACCCCGCTTTCGATAAGTTTCAGGAATAAACCGTCATGCCAGATGGAGTCGAAAGCCTTCTGGAAATCTATAAAGCATGCGTAGATTTTGCTTTTGTTATGGTGAACGTGTTTGTCAATTAGGGTCTGTAGGGTGAAGATATGATCTGATGTTCTATAGTTTGGCAGTAATCCAATTTGGCTTTTACTCAAGACATTGTGCTCCTCAAGGAAGTTTATAAGTCTTTTGTTTATGATGCTACAGAATACCTTCCCCAGGTTACTGTTTACACAGATGCCTCGATAGTTGTTTGGGTCGATTTTGCCCCCACTTTTGTATATGGGCGTTATGAGTCCTTTGTTCCAGATATCAGGGAAATAACCGACACTCAGAACCAAGTTGAAGAGTTTTAGGATAGCCAGTTTCATTTTGTCGTCTGTGTGTTTAATCATCTCGTTTAGTATGCCGTCTGTCCCGCAAGCTTTTCCTGGTCGCAGGTCCTTGAGTTTTTCAAAAAGTTCTTTTTCTGTTATTATGGAGTCTAGCAGGTTTTGGTTATCTTTTATGGCCATTTCTAGCTTTTCCAGTTTTTTGCATATTTGGTGTTGCTCTGGTCTTAGTGCGTTTTTCTGGTATAATTTTTCAAAGTGGTTTACCCATGTGTCCCCATTTTGAATGGCCAATGCGTCATGTTGTTTTTTGTGCAGTGTATTCAAGTTGTCCCAGAAACAATTGGAATCAATGGATTCCTCCATGGAGCTGAGTGTATTCTTAATATATTGCTCTTTTTTGGTTCTGAGTGTGTTTCTGTATTGTGTTCGTGTCTGACAATAAGTAAGGTGTAATTCCTCGTTTTCTGGACGTCTGTGTTTTTGGTTTGATATTTTTCTAAGTTTTTTCCTCATGTTATGGCAATCTGGGTCAAACCATTTTTCATAGTTTTTTGTTTTGGGTTTGTTCTTGCGAGCTTTCAAGTTTGCACTTGTTGCCAAATTATCAAAAATATTGTTTAGGTTAATAACTGCCCGGTTTACGCCTTCTTTATTGTGAGTGTATATGTTATCCAGAAAGGTGTCCAAGAGAGCTTGAGTTGATGCATTGCTAATTGTTTTCTGGTATTTTTCCGTGTCATTTTTGGCCCATCTGTACGATTTTTTGGTGTTGTACAGTTTACTGGGTTGTGTTTCTACGTTGTTTGTTTCTGTCTTTCTGAGATACATAGTAATTTGACTGTGATCTGACAGTGTTGTTTGTGGTTTGACTGTGAACGCTCTGAAAGAGGATGGGTCCAAATCTGTAATCATGTAGTCTACTGTGCTGCAGCCAAGATGTGAGCAATAGGTCGATCTTCCTAGGAGGTCTCCTATGAACCTACCATTGACAATGTACAGACCCAGGTTTCGACAGAGCTGTAGTAGCTGTTTTCCGTTGGTATTTGTCTGCTTGTCGCAGTTATGCCTGTATGGAAGGGAAGGGATGTCAAAGTGGTTATTCCCGAATACGTAATTGTTTCCCTGATTATTGGTGAAGTCTGGTTCTTCGCCCGTTCTTGAACTGAGGTCCCCACAGATCAACACGTTCCCCTGGGCCTGGTATTGGATAATTTCCCCCTCTATGTTGGAGAAGGTGTCCTCTTTAAAGTACGGGGAATCAATTGGAGGGATATAAAGTGCGCAAATGTAAACATCTTGGGTGTTTGAGATAATCTCCCTCTCAATTTTTAGCCACATGTGGTTTTCGCCCTTTTTTATAAGTTTGATGTAATTCTTAAGTTCTGTTTTAAACCAGATCAGTATGCCTCCGGAGTCTCTGCCTTGGGTTACACTTGGTAATTTATTGGAGGGGACCACCAGCTCAGTGTACCCTTGGGGACAGCCAGTGTGTCCTTTTCCTTTATACCAAGTTTCCTGTAAAATGATAATATCTAGATCTTTAGTTTCATCTATGAACTCTGGGGTCCTACTCTTCACGTCTAGCACCGAAGAGCGTAGACCTTGGATATTCCAGGTCGAAATATATATGGATTTCATGTTAAGTTTGATCTCTTACTATGATAGGTTAAAGAGTGGTACGTGTTTGTCGTGTCTAAGTGTGGGAAAAAAAGATCACTTCAGTTGTCTATAAAAGTTAATACTATTTGGTTACAGTTCTTTCTATTAATTAGTCCTTGATCCATAAGGCGGAAGTAGATGCTGCTGCACATCTGCTTATTGTCTCTTAATGGATTGTTTCTGTCTGAGGTATTGCGTACGTCCTGTGCATCTCTCCCTCTGTCTGGCTGGGAGCGGTCCTGTTCCCCTGTGGGACAGGAGTGGTGCAGGTCTGATATTGTTGTTTTGCATGGGGATCCTCTCTGGTCTCGGTTGGTGTGGTGGTGGTCTTTGTAGTGGTCCTGATATGTACCCCGCTGATCTCTGGTGGTCGGGGGGGGGTCCTCTTGGAGTCTGGGTATGGACCCGGTTAAAAGCGACGTCCTTCAGGGCTTTAGCAAAGATCGATATTCTTTTCCTTTGGATGTGGACGTGGTCGTAAAGACATTCCTCATCGAGGGTGGGGTGTTGGGCCAGGTGCACGTTGTGTTTTGATTCACAGTCTCTTGCTATGCTGGCATTTATCTCATGAATTGTGTTGCTGTTAAAGTCTGTTCTCGGCAATATTGTGGAAACAGTGATTCTAGTGTTTGGAAATGTACTGCTTGCCTTCCTAATCATTGCTCTGAGCGATGTTGCTACCTCTTTCTGTTGGGCCTTTAGGTCATTTGTGCCCGTGTGTATTATTATGTGTTGGGGGGAGCCTAATCGGGCTTTGGTCAGCCATCCCATGGCTCTGTCTGTTGTTGGGCACCAGATCTTTTCTACTTTACTTCTAGGGAAGAGCTTTTTCTCCCATAGAAATTTCCCATTTGAGTCTATGAGTATTACAATGTCAGCCTTGTTTGTGTTTACTGTCTGGTGGCTTTCGCCTGGACTCATAGTGTGCGTGCTGGGCTGGGGTGTCTGGTGTGTGCGTTCCTCTCGTGAGCGGATTGCATGTGGTTCCACGGTGGTGGGGGAAGATTGAGAATCAGTATGCTGGTCGGTCTGTGTGGCACCCCTTGTATTGTGTGTCTGCTGCGTTTGTTCCGTGTGGGAGTGCAGCCGTTCCGTCCGGCTCTGTCTTGTCTTATCTCTAGCCTCTGGTTGCTGGTCTAATGGTGTTATCTCTCTTCTATGGCTCTCTTCTTTTTCCTGCAGCTCTTTCACCCGATTCCCAAGTAGATTCACCTGGTTCTCAAGTAGATTCAGCTCTCTCTTGTGTCTCTCCCTCTCCTGCTTTTGTTCGTGATTCATTTTGAGGAACTCCTCTCTAAGTTTAACCATCTCTATCTCTAATTGATTAAATTTATCTTTTAGTTGTATCTGGCTGTGTGATCCCGGGGTATGTGTCTGGTTTGCCCTGGAAGGCTCACTCACTTCCTGGCTATGCTGCTCTTCTCTTGGTGAGCTGGAATTGGTAGGGGGACTATGTGTGGCTTCCTCCCTGGTAGTTATGCTGGGGTTTGTCAGTTGTATCGTGTGGCTGTGGGTCCCCGGGGTTAGTGTCTGGTTTGAACTGTGTGGCTTGTTCACCTCCTGACCAGGCAGATTTCCTCCTGGTAAGTTGTCAATGTTGGGGGGAGTGCGGGCCACTCTGAGGCTGTTCCTTCCCCTCTTAGTTAATCCTTTCAGTGTCCTGAAGGCCGTTACAAATTTGTCGAGGTTGCCTTGCACTAATATTGTTCCGGTATTGTATACGTTGACAGTCGTGGTTGCCCTGTCTCCTGGTGTGTTAATTTTCATTTTGGACCCATTTGCGGTATTTTCTAGCTTAACACTGGTATAGTGTGATTTTATTGCTGTGATCCAAGCCGCTGGCTGATCTGAGTAGAAAATGAGGTTACTTTTTGTCCCATTGTTGTACCAGTCAGCAAAAAGAGTTTCTGGTTTTTCTCTCATCTGATCATGCTTGATCGATTTTATAGCATTTTTTTTGATGTTGGGGGGAATCTGGAAGCGGTTGCTCTCAGTGTCCCTCGGGGGCTGTTGTGGCTCTTCTGATTCGCTCATTTTTGGTATCTTAGAATAAGCTTTTCTGTGGCCCCGGGTTTGGTGTTTCCCTCTCCCTGTTCGCGACCTTTCCCGGTCCCCCTCTCCGACCCCGTGGTCCCTGGGCCTCGGCTCCTGGGTTCACCCTTCCCAGGTCTGAGTCTGTGAGCCGCTGTTTCACGGTGCCTCTGGGCTGTTCCCCTCCCCCTCAGAGGTCTCTGGGCCTCTGTCTCGGCCTGGCTCCTCGGACCTTTCCCTGGCTTCAGTCTCCCTCCCTGGGCCCTGTACTCACAGTCTTGGTTTTCTCGTTCCCGTTTGGTTGCTAGATTGCTCGGCTGCGGCCCGAGTCCCCTCGGCTGTGCCGGGTGATGGATTGCTCGGCTGCGGCCCGAGTCCCCTCGGCTGTGCCGATTGCTGGATTGCTGGGCTGTGTCCCGAGTCACCTCGCCTCCTCGAATTCGCTTTGCCTCGGTCACTGTCTGCGCCTGGGAGGTCTCCAGGCCTCTGTCTCGGTCTGGCTCCTCCACGGTCCTGTGTTTCGGCCACCGTTCTGGAGTCGCCGCTCTGATTGACGCTGCGTCTCCGTGCGGCCTTCCCGAGCTCGATGCAGCCGAGTCCCCTCGTTCCGGCTGCCGCTGTGTCTCCGTGCGGCTTCCCCGAGCTCGATGCGGTCGAGTCACCTCGTTCCGGCTGCCGCTGCGTCTCCGTGCGGCTTCCCCGAGCCCGATGCGGTCGAGTCACCTCGTTCCGGCTGCCGCTGCGTCTCCGTGCGGCCTCCCCGAGCTCGAAATGGCCGGGTCACCTCGCTCCGGCTGCGTCTCCGTGCGGCCTTCGCCGTGTCCCCTCGCTTCGGCTGCTGCTGCGGCCGCTGTTCAGGTTTTTCTTTGTTTTGTATATTTCTTCCCTTATTTCTTTTTGCTTTGGCTTTTTTATTTGTTTGTTTTCTAATTTCCTCTGATTGTTCTTTTTCCTTTTTTTTTCGGGTCCCGTCTTTGGCGCTCTTTTTTTTCTGTTTTTAAACTAACCTTAAACTTAAACTAAATAGAAATAAACTAAAATGAACTAACTTAGCAAAAATTAATACTTAAATGTAACCTTTTTTCCCCACATTAGACACTAAAAAACACTAAATCTCAGCAGCTCATTCTTTTGTGCTGTCTCTCTCCCTCTCCCTCTCCCTCTCTCTCCCTCCCTCTCACACTCCCAATCTCTCTCTCTCTCACACACTCCCAATCTCTCTCTCTCTCACACTCCCAATCTCTCTCTATCTCACACTCCCAATCTCTCTCTCACACACTCCCAGTCTCTCTCTCTCTCACACACCCAATCTCTCTCTCACACTCCCAATCTCTCTCTCACACTCCCAATCTCTCTCTCTCTCACACTCCCAATCTCTCTCTCTCTCACACTCCCAATCTCTCTGTCTCTCACACTCCCAATCTCTCTCCCTCTCATACTCCCAATCTCTCTCTCTCTCACACTCCCAATCTCTCTCTCTCACACTCCCAATCTCTCTCTCTCTCACACTCCCAGTCTCTCTCTCTCTCACACTCCCAATCTCTCTCTCTCTCACACTCCCAGTCCCTCTCTCTCTCACACTCCCAATCTCTCTCTCTCTCACACTCCCAGTCTCTCTCTCTCTCACACTCCCAATCGCTCTCTCTCTCACACTCCCAATCTCTCTCTCTCTCACACTCCCAATCTCTCTCTCTCTCACACTCCCAAGCTCTCTATCTCTCACACTCCCAATCTCTCTCTCTCTCACACTCCCAATCTCTCTCTCTCTCTCACACTCCCAATCTCTCTCTCTCTCACACTCCCAATCTCTCTCTCTCTCACTCCCAGTCTCTCTCTCTCTCACACTTTTAATCTCTCTCTATCTCACACTCCCAATCTCTCTCTCTCACACTCCCAATCTCCCTCTCTCACACTCCCAATTTCTCTCTCTCACACTCCCGATCTCTCTCTCTCACACTCCCAATCTCTCTCTCTCACACTCCCAATCTCTCTCTGTCTCACACTCCCAATCTCTCTCTCACACTCCCAATCTCTCTCACACTCCCAATCTCTCTCTCTCTCACACTCCCAGTCTCTCTCTCTCTCACACTCCCAATCTCTCTCTCACACTCCCAATCTCTCTCTCTCTCACACTCCCAATCTCTCTCTCTCACACTCCCAGTCTCTCTCTCTCTCACACTCCCAATCTCTCTCTCTCTCACACTCTCACACTCCCAATCGCTCTCTCTCTCACACTCCCAATCTCTCTCTCTCTCACACTCCCAATCTCTCTCTCTCACACTCCCAATCTCTCTCTCTCTCACACTCCCAATGTCTCTCTCTCTCACACTCCCAATCTCTCTCTCTCACACTCCCAATCTCTCTCTCTCACACTCCCAATCTCTCTCTCTCTCACACTCCCAATCTCTCTCTCTCTCACACTCCCAGTCTCTCGCTCTCTCACACTCCCAATCTCTCTCTCTCACACTCCCAATTTCTCTCTCTCTCACACTCCCAATCTCTCTCTCTCACACTCCCAATCTCTCTCTCTCTCACACTCCCAATCTCTCTCTCACACTCCCAATCTCTCCCTCTCTCTCACACTCCCAATCTCTCTCTCTCACACTCCCAATCTCTCTCTCTCTCTCACACTCCCAATCTCTCTCTCTCACACTCCCAATCTCTCTCTCTCTCTCACACTCCCAATCTCTCTCTCTCTCTCACACTCCCAATCTCTCTCTCTCACACTCCCAATCTCTCTCTCTCACACTCCCAATCTCTCTCTCTCACACTCCCAATCTCTCTCTCTCTCACACTCCCAGTCTCTCTCTCTCTCACACTCCCAATCGCTCTCTCTCTCACACTCCCAATCTCTCTCTCTCTCACACTCCCAATCTCTCTCTCTCTCACACTCCCAAGCTCTCTATCTCTCACACTCCCAATCTCTCTCTCTCACACTCCCAATCTCTCTCTCTCTCTCACACTCCCAATCTCTCTCTCTCTCACACTCCCAATCTCTCTCTCTCTCACTCCCAGTCTCTCTCTCTCTCACACTTTTAATCTCTCTCTATCTCACACTCCCAATCTCTCTCTCTCACACTCCCAATCTCCCTCTCTCACACTCCCAATTTCTCTCTCTCACACTCCCGATCTCTCTCTCTCACACTCCCAATCTCTCTCTCTCACACTCCCAATCTCTCTCTGTCTCACACTCCCAATCTCTCTCTCACACTCCCAATCTCTCTCACACTCCCAATCTCTCTCTCTCTCACACTCCCAGTCTCTCTCTCTCTCACACTCCCAATCTCTCTCTCACACTCCCAATCTCTCTCTCTCTCACACTCCCAATCTCTCTCTCTCACACTCCCAGTCTCTCTCTCTCTCACACTCCCAATCTCTCTCTCTCTCACACTCTCACACTCCCAATCGCTCTCTCTCTCACACTCCCAATCTCTCTCTCTCTCACACTCCCAATCTCTCTCTCTCACACTCCCAATCTCTCTCTCTCTCACACTCCCAATGTCTCTCTCTCTCACACTCCCAATCTCTCTCTCTCACACTCCCAATCTCTCTCTCTCACACTCCCAATCTCTCTCTCTCTCACACTCCCAATCTCTCTCTCTCTCACACTCCCAGTCTCTCTCTCTCTCACACTCCCAATCTCTCTCTCTCACACTCCCAATTTCTCTCTCTCTCACACTCCCAATCTCTCTCTCTCACACTCCCAATCTCTCTCTCTCTCACACTCCCAATCTCTCTCTCACACTCCCAATCTCTCCCTCTCTCTCACACTCCCAATCTCTCTCTCTCACACTCCCAATCTCTCTCTCTCTCTCACACTCCCAATCTCTCTCTCTCACACTCCACTCCCATCTCTCTCTCTCTCTCACACTCCCAATCTCTCTCTCTCTCACACTCCCAATCTCTCTCTCTCACACTCCCAATCTCTCTCTCACACTCCCAATCTCTCTCTCACACTCCAATCTCTCTCTCTCTCACACTCCCAATCTCTCTCTCTCTCACACTCCCAATCTCTCTCTCACACTCCCAATCTCTCTCTCTCTGTCACACTCCCAATCTCTCCCTCTCTCTCACACTCCCAGTCTCTCTCTCTCTCACACTCCCAATCTCTCTCTCTCACACTCCCAATCTCTCCCTCTCTCACACTCCCAATCTCTCTCTCTCTCATACTCCCAATCTCTCTCTCTCTCTCTCACTCCCAGTCTCTCTCTCTCACACTCCAATCTCTCTCTCTCTCACACTCCCAATCTCTCTCTCTCACTCCCAATCTCTCTCTCTCTCACACTCCCAATCTCTCTCTCTCTTACACTCCCAATCTCTCTCTCACACTCCCAATCTCTCTCTCTCACACTCCCAATCTCTCTCTCTCTCACACTCCCAATCTCTCTCTCTCTCATACTCCCAATCTCTCTCTCTCTCTCTCTCACTTCCCAGTCTCTCTCTCTCACACTCCCAATCTCTCTCTCTCTCACACTCCCAATCTCTCTCTCTCTCACACTACCAATCTCTCTCTCTCTCACACTCCCAATCTCTCTCTCTCTCACACACTCCCAATCTCTCTCTCTCTCACACTACCAATCTCTCTCTCTCTCACACTCCCAATCTCTCTCTCTCTCACACTACCAATCTCTCTCTCCCTCTCACACTCCCTCTCTCTCTCTCTCCTTGCCTCTCTCTCTCTCTCCTTCCCTCTCTCTCTCTCCTTCCCTCTCTCTCTCTCTCCTTCCCCCTCTCTCTCTCTCCTTCTCTCTCTCTCTCTCCATCCCTCTCTCTCTCTCTCCTTCCATCTCTCTCTCCTCGCCTTCCCTCTCTCTCCCTCTGTCTCCTTCCCTCTCTCTCCTTCCCTCTCTCTCTCTCTCCTTCCCTCTCTCTCTTCCCCCCAGTCTCTCGCTCTCTCTCTTCCCCCCAGTCTCTTGCTCTCTCTCTTCCCCCCGTCTCTTGCTCTCTCTCTTCCCCCCAGTCTCTCGCTCTCTTCCCCCCAGTCGCTCTCTCTTCCCCCCAGTCGCGCTCACTCCCCCGTCTCTCGCTCTCTCTCTTCCCCCAGTCGCTCTCTTCCCCCCAGTCGCTCTCCCTCTTCCTCCCAGTCGCTCTCTCTCTTCCCCCAGTCGCTCTCTCTCTTTCACCCCAGTCGCTCTCACCTCTTCCCCCCCCAGTCGCTCTCTTTCTTCCCCCTCAGTCGCTCCTCTCTCTGTTCCAACAACAACATGCCCTCAAAAAAGCCTCGGCACCGCCGGACACCCCCAGCTAGTCTATATATATAAAAGGATCGATCTGTCCCGTGTTTGCGTGGGTTTCCTCCGGGTGCTCCGGTTTCCTCCCACAGCCCAAAGATGTGCGGGTTAGGATGATTGGCTATGATAAAAAAATTGACCCTTAGTGTTAGGGGGATTAAATACGTGGGGTTACGGGGATCGGGTGGGATATGTGTCGGTGCAGGCTCGATGGGCCGAAATGGCCTCTATCTGCACTGTGGGGTTTCTGTGTCTATCTATCTGTCTGTCTGTCCTTCGGTGTGCGTCTGTCCGGCTATACACTCGAAAGTTATAGAGTGTACCTACGCGTGCGTTACATCAAAAGAAAGCTTACCATTCCAAAACGGTCGTAAGCATATTTATGTTTCGGCGGACAAAAATTGCACCCGCGATATCCAAAAAACGTTCAAAATTCCGCTCATTAGCATCTCATTATCCGCTCATTAGCAATAAAGTAACCTCAAGGTCGACCAATCGTACAGCGGGTTCCTGGCGCGTGCGGGCGAGCCCTCCTACAGTCGAGTGACGGGACAATTGACCAATCCTATGCTTCGGTGACCTGACGGTCGACCAATCGGTGCGTGTGTGGGCGGGCCTTATCATTCTGAACTGAGGTGAGTGGCCGCCATCTTGATTCCAAACTTTTCCTTTCTTTTTCCCGCTTTCTGCATGTTTCTTTTCAAATCTACATTTCCAGCAAAAAAAAGTTGCTTTTAAAAGACAAATTGTTTTTAAAAAAAGTTAATTAATTTGTAAATCTTTTCTCTAACCTCTATAATTCTCCTACCTTTCACCGTTTTTCCAGGCCTCAAAGCCTGGGCGTCTGTTGACCAGCCGCGCCCGAGCTAGGCGCCTCCCGTCACGATCGACAAAAGGCCAGCGATCGCCGCCATCTTTGTAAAGGCTGGAGGGGGCGGGCCTGAGCCGAGCGTCGCCACCCGCCGCCATCTTCATAAAGGCGGGCGGGGCGGGAGTCAGCGTCCGCGTCATCTTCTGCCCGGAGCGTGACTTGAGACCGGCCGGGCCTCACGCGGTAGGTTGCGCCGCGGCGTCTCCCTGGTCTTGAAGCCGGCTCAGGCGGGGAGCGGGGCTCGGGAAGGCAGAGCTTGGGAGAGCGGGAGGGCGGAGCTCTGGAGAGCGGGAGGGCGGGGCTCCGGAGAGCGGGAGGCCGGTGCTCGGGAGGGCAGGAGCTGGGGCTCGTGACATTGGGGGGCGGGCCTTGCGACATCGGGAGAGCGGGGGGCGGGACATCGGGAGATTGGGGGGAGGGACATCGGGAGATCCGGGGGCGGGACATCGGGAGATCGGGAGGCGGGACATCGGGAGATCGGGGGCGGGACATCGGGAGATCGGGGGGGGCGGGGACATCGGGAGATCGCAGGGGCGGGACATCGGGAGATCGTGGGGGCGGGACATCGGGAGATCGGGGGGCGGGACATCGGGAGATCGGGGGATGGGACATCGGGGGCGGGGACATCGGGAGATCGCGGGGCGGGACATCGGGAGATCGTGGGGCGGGACATCGGGAGATCGGGGGATGGGAGGTCGGGGGGCGGGACTTCGGGGGGCAGGGCTTGGGGGCACCCCTCTCCCCCTCCCCCTCCCCCTCCTCCCCTTCCTCCCCCTCCTCCCCCCTGCCCCCACCACCCCCTCCCTCCTCCCCCTCCCCCTCCACCACCCTCCCTTCTCCCCCCCTTCTTCCCCCCTTCCCCCCTCCCCCAATTCCCCCCTGCCCCCCTCCCCCCCATTCCCCCCTCTTTCCCCCCTTTCCTTCCCCCCTCCTCCACTCCCTTCCCCCCTCCCCTCCCCCCTATCGCGCTCTCTCTTCCCCCGTCGCTCTCTCTCTTCCCCCCAGTCGCTCACTCTCTTCCCCCCCCAGTCGCTCTCTCTCTTCCCCCCCAGTTGCTCTCTATCTTCCCCCCAGTCGCTCTCTATCTCTTTCCCCCCAGTCGCTCTCTCTCGCTTCCCCCCAGTCACTCTCTCTCTCTTCCCCCCCAGTCGCTCTCTCTCTTCCCCCCCAGTCGCTCTTTCTCTTCCCCCCCAGTCGCTCTCTCCCTTCGCCCCCCACTCGCTCTCTCTCTTCCCCCCCAGTCGCTCTCTCTCTTCCCCCCAGTCGCTCTCCCTCTTCCCCCCCAGTTGCTCTCTCTCTTCCCCCCCAGTCGCTCTCTCCCTTCCCCCCCAGTCGCTCTCTCTCTTCCCCCCCAGTCGCTCTCTCTCTTCCAACAACAACATGCCCTCGAAAAAGCCTCGGCACCGTCGGGCACTCCAGCTAGTCTATATATATAAAAGATCTCTTCTGTCTGTCTGTCTGTCCATTCCCTATACGTTCGAAAGTTATAGAGCGTACCTACACGCGCGTCACATCAAAAGAAAGCTTACGATTATGGACCGGTCATAGGCGGATTTACTTTTCCATCAGACAAAAATCGTGCCCACGGTATCCCAAAAACGTTCAAAATTCCGGTCATTAAATGGGAAAAGTTCTGCTCATTCGCTCATTAGCATTGAGTGACGTGAAGGTTGACCAATCGTACAGTCAAGCGACCTGACAGTTGACCGACGGCTGACCAATCGCTGTGTCACTGGTGCGGGTTCATTGCGCGTGCAGGCGGGCCATCCTACAGTTGAGTGTTGAGTGACTTGACGATTGACCAATCCTACAGTTCAGTGACCTGATGGTTGACCAATCGGTGCGTGTGTGGGCGGGCCTTATCGTTCTGAACCGAGGTGAGTGGCCGCCATCTTGATTTTTGACGATTTTTTTCCCACGCTTTCTGTGTGTTAGGGAACTAAGGAAAATAACAATTTATTTGAGTTTTAAATTGTATTTAGCAACAGTAGGAGATTAAATGATCCCCTGCCCTTCGCCCGGAGGCTCGCCTGCTTTGACGGCCATTTCGAGCGGCTGTGATGGCGCCGGGCGCGGCCTAGTAGCCCGGGAAGCCTGGGCCTTGAGTTGCGGACCGTGCCGGGAGCCGCCGCACACAAAACTTCCCCGTGGCATCAACAGCCCCACCCGAGAGCCCGACCCAAAACCATCAGGTGAGCGGCCGCGGCGGCCCAGTCTCTCTCTCTCTCTCACACTCCCAATCTCTCTCTCTCTCACACTCCCAATCTCTCTCTCTCACACTCCCAATCTCTCTCTCTCTCACACTCCCAATCTCTCTCTCTCACACTCCCAATCTCTCTCTCTCACACTCCCAATCTCTCTCTCTCACACTCCCAATCTCTCTCTCTCTCTCACACTCCCAATCTCTCTCTCTCTCACACTCCCAATCTCTCTCTCTCACACTCCCAATCTCTCTCTCTCTCACACTCCCAATCTCTCTCTCTCTCACACTCCCAATCTCTCTCTCTCACACTCCCAATCTCTCTCTCTCACACTCCCAATTTCTCTCTCTCACACTCCCAATCTCTCTCTCTCACACTCCCAATCTCTCTCTCTCACATTCCCAATCTCTCTCTCTCTCACACTCCCAATCTCTCTCTCTCACACTCCCAATCTCTCTCTCTCTCACACTCCCAATCTCTCTCTCTCTCACACTCCCTGTCTCTCTTTCTCTCACACTCCCAATCTCTCTCTCTCTCACACTCCCAGTCTCTCTCTCTCACACTCCCACTCTCTCTCTCTCTCACACTCCCAGTCTCTCTCTCTCACACTCCCACTCTCTCTCTCTCTCACACTCCCAGTCTCTCTCTCTCTCACACTCCCAGTCTCTCTCTCTCTCACACTCCCACTCTCTCTCTCTCTCACACTCCCAATCTCTCTCTCTCACACTCCCAGTCTCTCTCTCTCTCTCTCTCTCTCTCACACTCTCAGTCTTTCTCTCTCTCTCACACACTCCCAGCCTCTCTCCTCTCTCACACTCCCAATCTCTCTCTCTCTCACACTCCCAATCTCTCTCTCTCTCACACTCCCTATCTCTCTCTCTCTCACACTCCCAATCTCTCTCTCTCTCACACTCCCAATCTCTCTCTCTCTCACACTACCAATCTCTCTCTCTCTCACACTCCCAATCTCTCTCTCTCTCACACTACCAATCTCTCTCTCTCTCTCACACTCCCTCTCTCTCTCTCTCCTTCCCTCTCTCTCTCTCTCCTTCCCTCTCTCTCTCTCTCCTTCCCTCTCTCTCTCTCCATCCCTCTCTCTCTCTCTTCTCCTTCATCTCTCTCTCTCCTTCCCTCTCTCTCCCTCTGTCTCCTTCCCTCTCTCTCCTTCCCTCTCTCTCTCTCTCCTTCCCTTTCTCTCTTCCCTCCAG
>NC_140994.1:244602092-244617629 GCF_052327205.1 Somniosus microcephalus | reverse complement strand
AAGGGAAATGCAGAGTTGCAGATGGATTCGAATCGACCTCGTCGCCACTATTAGATCCGTGATTCTTAAAGTATGATGTTTCCCAATAACTACACGGAGGCTGTAACTTAACAATCAACAGGTGTTTACTGGAGTAGGGCAGCCTCAAGACTGCAGTACAGAGGCATGCTCAAAGCTTATATACAGGTGTGGTCATTGCCGGTACTACAGTATACAGGAGCTGTAAAAGTAGTTCTCTCTTAAAGGTACATACACTACAAACTGGGATCACACTCCATCAGTTTAGTCCAAAATGACAATCACAGTCCTCTTCACATCACAGGACCCTGATTTACATTTTAGACGGGCCTACCACCTGACCCAGACTCAGGCTGCCAGTGGTAGGCCCAGGGGACATTGCTGTGGACACAGCGATGGAGGTATCGGGGTAGTAGGTCACTGACCACTATTATTGGGGCTCTATCGCCCCATTTCCACTGACTCGGAGGCCTAAAAATTCACCCATATATTTTGTCTTTATTAGGAAGTCCTGTTAAAAAATTAAATCAGATCCTTATTATCAAAAGCATTAGGAGCTTCCTCTTGGAGTCAATTAATTGCAGAACTTCTGATGAAGGGTCCCAGAGCTGAAACGTTAACTCAGTTTCTCTCTCCACGGATGTTGCCTGGCCTGCTGAGTATTTCCAGCATTTTCTGTTGTTATTTCATATTTCCAGCATCTGCAGTATTTTGCTATTATAATTGCAGAACTTGCTTTGTTCAAAACAAGGTCACAATTTCAATAAAACACTTCATTTTATATGAGAACAAAAGAAGTCTTGTGTAAAAGGTCCTTAAACCTTGCAGCGTTTTGTACAGTTAGCAGATTGACACAGCTTCACATGAAGAGCACAGTTAATACTGACTGACATAAACATCTGTGTTTGAACTGAAACATGTCGACTTGTGTTGTTTCTGAAGCGAGCTGGCTTCTATTGGTTTTGTTAAGTCCGTGAATGATTGAGACACAGACTAACAGGAGAGAAAACAAAACGATCTTTACTGGTGGAAGGCATAAACGCATCTAAACAAGAGAGGCTCTCTAGCGCCTTTTATACAGGGGTGGTCACTGCCGGTACTGCAGTCTGAGACCAGTTATTCTCTTAAAGGTACATACACAACAATTCCTCCCCTTTTAGATAAACAGTACATAACATTCATTTAACAACTAATGATAACGAATTACAATCACAATTACTGTTGCTAGATACATTGGTTAAGTTTAAGCAATTATAAGTTCAGTCTTTGAGGAGGCTTCCTGATTCTGTCTGGATAACGCCTCTTTGGGGTATCAGGTTCTTCTGGCAATGTTGAGTCGGAATCAATGTCTTTGTTTGGTTCATCTGCTTCCAATATTACCGGGTCTGCGGTAGCTGCAATTGGAATGTCGATTTCATTACCAGGTGTATCAGATCGTGGTGTGGAGTTGACATTTTCCAGTGACTCTAGAATCTGGTCAGCATGTCGTCTTACAATGCTCTCCCCAACGTCCACGGTATACATGAGAGGTCCTTGTCGTGTACAAATCGTTCCTGGCTGCCATTTCTCAGTGCGGTAGTCCCGGGCCAAAACTGGTTGACCTATCTTAAAACTCCTGGTCGGCCTTTCATTCATATTCTGAAACTGCCTGTTCTCCACATCTCTTCGGACGTTTGGCTTAACCAAATCCAAGCGGCATTGTAGTCTTCGATTGAAGAACATCATGGCTGGAGTTTGGTTGGTAACCGCATGTGTCGCATTCCGGTAGGCAAACAAGAAGTTGTCCACCTTGTGTTGTAGGGGTATATCTTCATTACACATTGCCTTGATAGCCTTCTTGAATGTTTGGAAAAACCTCTCGGCCAATCCATTAGTGGCTGGATGATATGGGGCAGATGTGTAATGCTTAACACCATTGTTCTTTAAGAACCTCCGGAACTCTTCAGACACAAACTGTGGTCCATTGTCAGTGCAAATCTGTTCAGGCAGCCCATTCCTGGCGAATATGGTTCGTAAAATTGTGATAGTTTTTTCCGTGGTGGTTGAGGACATTTTTATGACCTCTGATCACTTTGAATGTGCATCCACCGCAATTAAAAACATCAAGTCCATGAAGGCACCAGCAAAATCAATGTGCACCCTTTGCCATGGAGATGAGGGCCACTCCCATGGATGCAGAGGAGCTTGTGGTGGGGCGTTTTGGACCTTCTGGCAGCCTGCACAGCTCTTGGTCATCTCTTCGATTTCTCTATCGATTCCCGGCCACCACACAAACGCTCTGGCTAAGCTTTTCATTTTTACCCCACCCAGATGACCCTCATGAAGCTCATTGCGCACTCTATCCATCAACTTAGGTGGAATTACTACTCTGGATCCACACATCAAGGTTCCTCTGCACACTGACAGCTGTTCTCTTCTCGGCGAGAATGCTGGCAGCAGTGGTTCGCCATGTGCTGGCCATCCCTTCACCATTAAATCATAGACCCGTGATAGTGTCGGGTCATTCCGTGTTTCCTTTTCTATGATTGCATTCGTCACAGGGAGACATTCGACTATGGTCGAGTGGAATAACTCCATTGGATCCACTGCAAGGTCTTCTTCTTCCACCGTCGGCAACGGTAGACGTGACAATCCATCAGCATTTCCATGCTGTTTAGTTCCTTTGTACTCGATGTCATATTGGTGTGCCCCTAGAAAAAGGGACCATCTTTGCAGCCGTTGTGCTGTCATTATCGGTACGCCCTTCTGAGGGTTGAAAATGGAGACAAGAGGTTGATGATCGGTTAGTAGAGTACATTTTTGACCGTGCAGATAGTGATTGAACTTCTTCACCCCCCACACTAGGCTGAGGGCCTCTCTGTTAATCTGGGCGTAGTTACGCTCGGCAGAAGTTAACGAGCGTGACGCAAAAGCTATCGGCCTCTCCGAACCATCAAGGAATTTATGTGACAGTACCGCCCCAATGCCGTAGGGAGACGCATCACACGCCAGCCTGATTGGCAGTGCTGGGTTGTAGTGAGCCAATACTTCCTTTGAAGTGATTAAGTCCTTACTCTTCTGAAAAGCACGCTTACAATCATCGCTCCATTTCCATGCTACCCCCGTTCGTAGCAGGGCATTCAGTGGGTGCAGAATTGTCGACAAATTCGGCAAAAACTTATGATAGTAATTCACCAACCCGAGGAATGACCTCAGCTGCGACACATTTTCAGGTGCTGGGGCCTTAACAACCGCTTCAATTTTGTCAGGGGACTTATGTAACCCCTCTTCATCAATCACGTGGCCACAATACGATATCTGTTTCTTAAAAAATTCGCACTTGGGGCGGTTGGCTCGCAGCCCATGTTCCCGTAGTCTAGTGAGCACCTGTCCTCGGTTGTTAAGGTGTTCACTGTCATCTTCACCTGTTACAAGGATGTCGTCCAAGTAACACTGAGTCCCCGGAATCCCTTGCAGGACTTGTTCCATCGCTCTTTGCCATATCGCCAGAGCCGATGCTACTCCGAATACCAATCGATGATACTGGTAAAGACCTTTGTGAGTTTTTATCGTGAGATACCTCCTAGAGGACTCTTCAACCTCCATCTGCAAATATGCTTGTGCTAGGTCAATTTTTGTAAAACGCTTCCCTCCAGACAGTGAGGCAAAGATGTCTTCTATCGTTGGAAGAGGATATTCTACTGTGCGAAGGACAGGGTTCACCGTCACCTTGAAATCCCCACAGATGCGAATCTTCCTTGGCTCTCCGGACTTACTGGTTAACCTTTTCTTCATGACAGGAACGATGGGTGTCGCCCACTCGCTCCAGTCGACCTTAGACAACACGCCCGCCTTCTCCAGATTCTCCAGCTCTGCCTCGACAGCTGGGCGAATTGCATATGGTACCGGTCTCGCTTTGAAAAACTTGGGAACTGCATTCTCTTCTATTTTTATCGAGGCGGTTACGCCTTTAAGCGTGCCTAGTTCTTGTTGAAATACCTCTTTGGCGTTAGCTAAGATTGTTGACAATCGTCCAGGAGTGACGTCTTCATCTTTTTTACCGTCCACCGTCATTACATGAATGGAATGCCAATCTAAGTTTATCTTCCTGATCCATTCCCGTCCCAATAACGGTGGTCCACCATTTGGCAGTATGTAGAGATACAATTTCCGTATTTTCTTGCCATTGTATTCGACAGGCACCCTTATTTTTCCTCTGGGGTATACTTTTTGCCCCGTATACATCGTCAAGACGATGGATGTCTCTCTCAAGGGTATGTGTGAAAATAGCCGCTCGTAGTTTCGTCGATTCATGACGGTTAGCGCTGATCCTGTATCCAATTCCATTTTAACTTGGGACCCTGCTATCATGAGAGTGACCCAAATGGTTCGGTGATCCTCTTTTGCGATTACATTGTGAAGTTTGAGACAGCTTAGTCTTCTGTTTCCGGATTCACTATCGTTCATCTGGCCTTCGGAACTACTGTCCGTCATCTTTTGTACTTTCTTGTACGGTTCCTTAGTAGCCTTTTTGTTGTCACTGGTCTTCTTCCCAGACCTACAAACTCGTGCAATGTGTCCAATCTTCCCGCATTGTCTGCATATTTTGTCTTTGGACCAGCAGTCCTTCTGGTCATGGTTGGTTCTGCCGCAGCGATAACATTTTGCAAATCCCCGTGTCATTTCGTGGGTGCCGTATTCCTGTGGTTTTTGTTGAATTTCTGCAGCTCCCCTGGCTGCTGCTTCATATGATACTGCCACGCTGAAAGCCTTATCTAGCGTCAGCTCTTTTTCTGCGAGTAACTTCTTCTGTGTTCCTTCACTCAGGAGTCCACAGACAAATTTGTCCCGTAGGGTATCTGCCAGTCCTGCTCCGAACTGGCAGTGCTTTGATAGCTTGCGTAGTTCCGTAAGATACTCAGCATTGCTCTCATCTTTGTGCTGAGTTCTCCTGTGGAATTTAAATCTTTCTGCTATCAACAGCGGTGCAGGGTTTAAGTGCTCCTGTAGAACAGCAACAATTTCGTTAAAACTCTTCGCCTTCGGTTTGGCTGGAGTAATCAGGTCCCACAATAGGCCGTACGTTCTAGCGCCCATTAAGTTTAACAATACCGATGCCTTTTTCCCCTCCGCTATATCGTTTGCCTCAAAATATACCTCTACTCTTTCCACATACGTTGTCCAGTCCTCTAATGTATTATCAAAAGCAGTGATACAGCCAGTCTTCGGCATCTTGCAAATCTAAAATGGCGCCTCCCGCGCTTTGCCTTCTTCTCCGATTTAACAAAATGTGCAGGTTAGGTTGATTTGGCTATGATAAATTGACCCTTAGTGTTAGGGGATTAAATACGTGGGGTTACGGGGATAGGGTGGGATATGTGTCAGTGCAGGCTCGATAGGCCGAAATTGCCTCTATCTGCACTGTAGATTCTGTGATTCTGTGATTCTGTGAATGGTGCCTCCCACGCTTTTCCTTCTTCCCCGCTGTTGTTAGCGCTGCTTTCCACGGTTTCTTGCGCGTATTCTTTTTCTTTTATTATTTTCCCGTCGTGGAGCGGACCCTCTGGGACACTTCCCTCCCTCTTCTGAGGTCTGAAGGCTGCCCAGCTTCGAAATACCGGCCGCGCCCTGTCTGCTCCACCCTCTCTCTCTCTCTCCTTGCTTCCCGACTCGCTGCCCGGCCCCGTTGCAGCCCAGGAAGGATCAGAGCACTACCTGCCACTAGCCCGATTAGCTGGGAAACCACGGACCGAGGAACCCAGCCTGGCTCTGGACAGTCTCTCCTGCAAAGCTATGAACCCGATGATTGATGGTCGATGCCCGTTCCTCGAGTTTCAATGGACTCTCTTTTTTTTACTTTCTTCTGGCTCCGACCTTCAACAACGTCGTCGGAGCTGTTGCTGAGTTGCAGGTAAGTTTGTTTCTAACTCGTCGCCAGTGTTAAGTCCGTGAATGATTGAGACACAGACTAACAGGAGAGAAAACAAAACGATCTTTACTGGTGGAAGGCATAAACGCATCTAAACAACAGAGGCTCTCTAGCGCCTTTTATACAGGGGTGGTCACTGCCGGTACTGCAGTCTGAGACCAGTTATTCTCTTAAAGGTACATACATAACAGGTTTGGTTTGTGGTTTCTCAGGTGCAAGGTCTTCATTGGTATCATTATCTCTTGTGCAACCCGACCATTTCGTTCTGTGTTTGTCCAAAGCCAAAGTGCAGTCAGTGAGGAGTGTCGGCTTAGGCCCATTCTGTCTCTGCAATTCCTTTTCCTTCTGTTCCAACTTTCTCTTCAGTTTGCGCTATTTTCCATTTTGTTCCTCTTTTGTTTCCTGCACTTTTGTTCTGCTGCTGGATTCTCAAATCCAAATGCCCCAGAATCTGGGGTTGTGCCAGCCTGTGACAGACAGGCCAAGGTGTTCCCATTTTATACGGAGAGTCAGTGTTCCGAGCCCAGGATCTGCTTGTGTGCATCTGATGTTGAAATTCAGCAGACTGGGCCTGAGACCAAGGACCCAGGACCAGGGTCAGAGTGACAGCAAATAGTGGGAAATAGTTTCCTCAGAGCCACATTATACTGATCAGTTATGGAGAAACAAAAACTTATCAGATTTAACCTGAAATCATTGTTTGATGTTGTATTGTGTCGAAAAACCAGTGAATTTCTCCCATAAAAACATTGCAATTGTTCCAATGTCCCTTATTTTAGAGAGCAGTTTCTCACTCCATGATCCTGCCCCAGTTGCTGTAAGTAGGCTGTGTCCCCACTATCTGGAAGCTGTATCTTTACTGTAATCTGCCTTTACACAGCAGCATGAACTGCAAGGTTAACAATGATCCAATCTGCAGACTGAATGAGCTGTAGTCTCCCAGTGCAACACTACTGCAGAAATGGCAGAATATTAAAATGAGGAAAAGGTTTTTAAAAAGAAGCTGAAGCAACTAAAATATATTGATTTATATTTCATTAAAACTGTGAAGCAGGAAATAATTAGACAAAAACTAGCAACACAACACAACACAAAAATATAATGAGCAAGGTCCATAATGAATTAAATCATCCTTTAGAGAACAGCCTCTGGAAAATGAAGTCCCTGTCTTGGCAAAATGTGCCTGCCTTTGTCCTGTTAGTTTTGGTGTCAAGTGGAACAGAATTCTGATGTACGGAACACAAGCCTCACATTATTACAAATTGACAGGCAGGAAAAGACCAGCTGGTCCATCAAGCCTGGCCCACACCATGAGGGCCGGAGCATCAATGACTAAACACTTCTTCCCTCCCCCACCCCTCACTCCGCCGCCATGTAATCTCCTGGGGATGATCATTTGTTTAAAGGGTCCAGGCTAAGTGGTTCCTGCCCAATGCTGTGGATCAAGGAAGGTTCTTGGGGATATAAAATTGAACATTGACAAGTCCTGCCAGTCCCACAATACTGCTCTCTGGATTTGGGATAATTTTGAAATGATAAAATAAGCAAAAATGTGTTGATGACTTGGTCCAAGTTGGGAACGTTTTCTCTGTGTTTTAAGGATTGATGATAATATTGCATTGGACAGTAAAGTTCCTCCAGGGCTCAGGAATGAGATGAAATGGTAATTAATAGGATGAGTGAAATGATGTGAGAGGCAGTGATTGAAGGTATGTGATGGAAGCAGAGAAAGTGCCCCACCAAATGGGGTCGAGGGGCATTGCCCCAGGTGATTGAAAGATGTGTGAGGGCACCCACGAGTACATTATAGTGAAAGTGAGGAAAGTGTAGGTGAGAATCGTTAATTGACAGCTTTCTCTTGGAGATGTTTGTGTCGCCGCCTATACTGAACAATGGGAAAAGTGCATTAGATAGCCTGGCCGCTACCCGAGACATCGGGACCACACGGGGGAGATAAGCAAAGACCTCCAGACACCCCCCCGATCTTCTGATCAGATAATCTGGAGAGAGAGAAAACCTGTTAATCAAAGCACAACAACAACAACTTGCATTTATAAAGCACCTTTAACGCAGTAAAACATTCCAACATCTGAAAAGGAGACGTCTACCCTTGGGAATGATGCATGGTGGGAGATGGTTAACAACACAGCTCAGCACCCAGGGGCTAGAATAATATCAATGAGTTTTGTCACAGCCCAGATAATTGTCCTCATCATTCTAATTGGTGCAGTGTGTTGGTTCAAACGGTTAATTAAGAGACTGTCACAGAAAACCCAGAGCTTGGAATTGTCTGCTTTGATTAAAGGATGAGGGGAGTTGGAACATCCTGAACCCTCCCTACCTGAGGAATAGGTGAGAGAGAGAGAGAGGGAGAGAAGCTCGAGTCTCTTGCATGTTGCTGGCTTCTCGCCAGCTCCAAAAGATGGAGAGAGAAACCTCAGGAGATGAGGCCGAGCGAGTCTCTCGCAGGTTGTTGTAAGGTTCGAAAATTTCTGCACAACCCCAGAACACAAGGAAAGTCATTTAAAAAATGATTTTGGAAACTCTGCAGAAGGAATCTGCAAAAAGGCTAATTGTAGTGGTTGGGCCAAACAGAAGGTTAAAGAGATTGTTTAAGGTAGAGAATTTTTGGACTGTTTTAAAGAGTTATTGGGCAAAAGGGGATTTAAAATAAAAATCTCAGGAAGATTTGGCTGGTTTAAAAGACATGTTGAGGCTTGCAAAAGGCTGGAACAATGGGGAGGCGGGGTGGGCCCTCGAAGTTTGGATATTGGACTGTCTGAGGAATGTCCAGGGCCGCCCCAGTTTTACGTAAGGACAATGAAGCCTGTTTTCCCACCCAGAAGTCGCAGAGCCAGGTATCGAGTAAACAGGACATGTCCCCAGCCATACAAAAGAAAGAACATCAGCCCTACAGTTACCACAAAGAATCCACAGTCCAAAGTCAATTAAAGAGATTGACAAAAGTTTTGCATTTTTAAACTGGTTTCAAGGCAATCCCAAAACCAGTTAAAGGCTGATTAAGTTTGGATGAGCCATCCCCTTAACTTGTTAAATTTGGATGGGCCATCCCCGAAGCTCGTTAAAGTTTTAAAAGACGTTAAAAATAACGAGCCTGCCAAATTTAACAAAGGAAACCGAGATTTGGCGGTGAGATAAGCCAGGCCCCAAATTAGTATAATTGAGGCCTGCCTTTTCAGTTCGGTAGTACAGTTCGGCAGTACAGTTCGGAACACAGACAGCAGTTCAAACGGACAGCCAGTCCGAGGTCAAGTTCAGTCAACCAGCTCAAGAGGGAGATCATCATCGGAGACTCGAAGGAAGAAAAGAAGAAACAGAGATCGCGGCAACCAAAAGCCTACAGAAACCAACAACAGCCTATATTACCACCAACCAGGTAATATTGGGCCACAGCGACCAAAAAGGAACCAACCGCCGAAAAGCCCACGAACCAAAGACTTGTTTCCACTCTACAGGCTAGTCTGACTTACCCTGGGTAAGATTTTAGACATAAAGACCCTAAAACTAGCCCCAACCAAAGAAAATTGGTTACTTACCCAATAGATCCAACAGTGCGACTAAACGCATCAGCGGACCAAACCCAACTGAAGACCCAACACAGGTGCAGTCTTCTACCACATCTGAGGCACGGCAGGCCCCAACCGCCACAACTAAAGAGCACCCCAAAATCGCGAAACTCTACAGTCTGTCAGGAAAGTCGTTCTGGTGAGCATTTCCTGGTGCTCTGTATTCCAGCCTAGCTAGCGTAGTGGGGTTGGGAGGGGAAGGGATTTTGTGTATTGTAATTCTCCCTCGCTTATTCCGTGTGTTCCCCACCCTTTTAAAGTGTAAGTTTATTGTATTGTATATATTTCCTGTCTCAAAATAAAGATCTGAATTCTTTTGACTAACCCAGGTGTCTGTTGCAAGTTTATTACAACCCCCAAATAAGTCCAAAGTCTACAACAAAAGGGAGTGGGAGTGATTTGAACCGCTTAAAGGAGTCAGAGGTGAAGCTGACAAATAACACTCACACCACCACCCCTTACAGCATGGCGACCGCGGCAGGACTTTGGCAAAAGGGAAGTAATGCAATAGACCAGGCAGCATCCATGCAGAGAGAAACAGAGTTAACGTTTCAGGTCTGGGACCCTTCTCTCTGCACGGATGCTGCCTGGCCTGCTGAGTATTTCCAGCATTTTCTGTTGTTATTTCAGATTTCCAGCATCCGCAGCATTTTGCTATTATTATAGTAATGCAATAGACCCTGTGTTTGATGAAAGGACAAAGATGGAAGAGAGGATTTCCTCTTACATTTTTGAGAAGGTGAATATCACCAAGAAGGGGATAACCAGTCTGTTACATGCTGGGCGTCCTATAGACGCTGCAGCCAAATGGACTGAGAGCCAGGATCATAAGAAGTCGGTAGAGAAGGCCATCTGGTTGGTCTGTGCCCTGTGACAGATCCAGCTTTTAGACCAGCAGGTGAAAGCTTTGACAGCAGAGCTGCAGGAGGCAGCCAAACTGTCTCAGGCCAGAGCTTTAGCAGGGGAGCAACTATTGCAGGAATGGCAAGCGCAGAATCTAGAGAAATTGCAGTTAGTAGAGAAACACAGAAACAGACATGAGTATTTCGGTGTCAAGTCACTGAGGCAAAAGGAAATGAGCTGGTGCTGAAAGAATAGAACGCTCGCCTAACCAGACAGTTAAGGGACCAGGAGGAGCAGTATAGGAATATAAAGGCAGCTTATCAAGTAGCAAGCACAAGGGAGTTTGAAGCGGGAGATCACGGCCCCTGTCAAAAGCAGGTAGAGAGTTTAAAACTTGCTCTATCCAGGGCAAAAGGCATGGTATGCCTAGTAAGCCCGGGTGCAGCCCGGGTAGACCTGGAAGTAGAAGTAGAAACTGTGCAGATGTCACCTGTGGTGCTGGGGAACAACTCGGTTGGGCAGCAGGAGGGACAAGCAATCTGTAGAGAAGACAGGGAGGGGTGCACATCACCACCTCCTGTGGCGCCGGGTTTTGACTCGGTTTGGCAGCAGGGTGGAGTGGCCAAACAATTGCAGGAAAGGTCGGAGCCGGGGCCGATGTGTCCGACTCGACAGCAAAAGTTTGGCCCACCTGGGGTAGGTGGGGGCCAGCGGCCCCTTGAAAGCCAGTTTGTGGTTCCCCATGGGACTCAACAGCTTAGGGCTATGGTAAGCCACTTGAGTAAGCTCACACACAAGGGAGATCCCTCAGTTCACTTTTTGGAAGTGGAACAAGCAGCAGGCATTAATGAGTGCGATGACTCAGAAATGGCCAAGATCCTCCTGTTCACCTTGGGTGGCAAGCTGTACCAGTCCCTCTCTGCTGAGTGCAAGAAGTGACAGGGAGGGTACGCTGCCCTCCGGGATCAAGTTCTGGAGGCGATGGGGATGAATGATGGTAGTCCGTTCTCCCGGGTGGAGAAGACTACTCAGTTAGCAGGGGAGTCCCCACAGGCTTTCGCAGACAGGCTGTGGCCTGTATACAGATGTGCCTGTAATGGGGGTCTCGACCGGGCTAACTTGAACCAGGATGAGCTGGCTCACTGGCTCCGAAGTCTGGTGGCAAACAGCTTGCCACGGATCAGAACCAAGGCCGAGCTGTGGTTCGACCCAAGAAGCCCCCAGGTCACCGAGGAGACAGTGGTCAGACAACTGACCCTGGCTTCCCGTAACGGTGGGGGGTAGACGAACCACAGGCTAAAGGGAAAGTGCATGAGTTTAAACCCAGCCAGGGTAAGAAGGAATGGCACCAGGAAGGGGGTAACCCTCCCAATGTGAGGCGTAACTGCTTCAGGTGCGGGAAGAGTGGGCATTGGAGAGGGACTGTAAAGATCCTTGGAAGGATAATGCAGGAAAGAATGCCCCAGCTCCCGCCCCAAAGGCAGAAACACAGGCCTCTACCCCCACAGTAGATTCGATAGTAACTGCACTTCAGGTTTTGTTGGCTAGCCCAGTTAAGGTAGCCACAGCCACGGGTGCTTTAACTCCATCTGAACCTCAGTTAACACAGACTTATGACTAGAGCCAGCGCAGCCTGTCTATCTGTCTATCTGTGTCACCTTGCATATGATGTATTGAAAAGACCGCTTGTTAAGATGGAGGTGGAAAAGGTAAAAGGGACCTATCTGTTGGATACGGGAGCTTCAAGCACCATAGTCTACTCAGATAACCCCGCTGCCTCACCTCTCTCTAACGGGGTCCCATACAGCTTAGTGGGGTTCACAGGTAATGAGCAGGTTCACTCGTTCTCTGTCCCGCTGTCCATTCATTTAGGAGCACTCCATACCAAGTGGACTTGTGTTCTAATGAAGTGGGAGCAGGAAGGGAAGGGGATCCTGGGGGCTGATTTTATCATAGGCCACCGGATCCTCGTGGATCTTAGGAACCACTGACTGTGGGGAGCATGCACCGGCAAAGAGGGTGAAGTGTCAGTTATCTCAGGGAAGCAGGGCAAGGGGACCCTGTGTACTCTAAAACCCAAGGAGGGTTACGACCTCGAGCAAATGGTCAGTAACACTCCAGTGGAGTACCAGGCGTTTGTGTGAGCACACCTCGACGCATTTGCCACTCACAAGCATGATTGTGGAAGGGTGAACGGGGTAGAAGTGAGTGTAGATGGGGACCCCATGACCCGACCACAAAAGCAGTATAATTTCCCAAAAGAGGCAGAGAAGGACATGGAGACGGCCATGATCTCTCTGGTCAAACAGGGGGTATTGAGACCAATAGCCACCCATGTAAACTCTCCGTTGTGGATGGTTAGGAAACCGGACAACTCCTGGAGAGCCACGGTGGACTATCGGGTGCTCAATAGGAACATCCCCACCTGTGCACCCACGGTAGCAGCCGTCGCCGACCTCATAGGAAGTATTCCAGCCTCCGCGACCACCTTCACGGTGCTGGATATTTCCAATGGGTTTTGGTCCATCCCTCTAAGGAGAGAGGACCAGTACAAGTTCGCCTTTACGTTCAAGGGCCAACAGTACACCTGGAACTGCCTACCACAGGGGTTCCACAGCAGCCCCAGCATCTTCCATCAGTGTATGGCAGATTGCTTAAAAGGCTTCAGCCGACCCCGAAGGTTAGTCCAGTATGTGGATGACCTGCTCCTATTCACTGATGAAGGAGAGGAACACAGTCCACTACTGGCTGAACTGCTGGAGTTGCTGAAGCAGGAGGGTTTTAACGTAAACCCCAAGAAGGTGCAGATCGGCCAAAAGGAAGTAAAGTTCCTAGGGCTGGCTGTATGATCAGGGGAAAAGGCCATAGATAAAGCCAGAAGGGAAGCAGTACAGGAGTTGCCAGCCCCCAGTACAGTGACAGGAGTGAGATCCTTTCTAGGGCTAACAGGGTACTGCCGGGATTTTATTGAAGATTACGCCGCCACAGCAGCCCCTCTGCTCCGACTCCTACACAAGGGAGAGGAGTGGGTTTGGGATGAGGGTTGCGAGGCAGCATTTGTAAGCCTCAAGAAAAATCTGCGGTCCGCACCAGCTCTAGGGGCGATAGATGGGGAGAAAGAGTTTTTCTTAGAAACATAGAAACATAGAAGATAGGAGCAGGAGTAGGCCATTCGGCCCCTCAAGCCTGCTCCACCATTCAATAAGATCATGGTTGATCATCCAAATTCAGTACCCTGTTCCTGCCTTCTCTCCATATCCCTTGATCCCTTTAGCCTTAAGAAATACATCCAACTCCTTCTTGAATATATTTAATGAATTGGCCTCTACTGCCTTCTTTGGCAGTGAATTCCACAGGTTCACCACTCTCTGGGTGAAGAAATTCCTCCTCATCTCTGTCCTAAATGACTTACCCCTAATCCTTAGACTGTGACCACTGGTTCTGGACTCCCTGACCATCGGGAACATCCTTCCAGCATCCAGTCTGTCTCGTCCTGTTAGAATTTTATAAGTTTTGATGAGATCCCCTCTCATTCTTCTAAACTCCAGCGAGTCCAAGCACAATCGACCCAATCTCTCCTCATACGTCATTCCTGCCATCCCAGGTATCAGCCTGGTGAATCTTCGCTGCACTCCCTCCATAGCAAGAACATCCTTCCTCAGATAAGGCGACCAAAACTGCACACAATACTCAAGATGTGGTCTCACCAAGGCCCTGTACAACTGCAGCAAGACATCCTTGTACCTGTACTCAAACCCTCTCGCTACGAAGGCCAACATACCATTTGCCTTCTTAACCGCCTGCTGCACCTGCATGCTTACTTTCAGCGACTGGTGCACAAGGAGGCCCAGGCCTCATTGCACTTCCCCTTCTCCCAATCTAATGCCATTCAGATAATAATCTGCCTTCCTGCTTTTGACACCAGAGTGGATAACCTCGTATTTATCCACGTTATATTGCATCTGCCATGCTTCTGCCCAATCACCCAACCTGTCCAAATCATACTGGAGTTTCTCGGTATCCTCCTCACAGCACACATGCCCACCCAGCTTTGTGTTGTGTGCAAACTTGGAGATATTGCATCTAATTCCCTCGTCCAGATCATTGATATATATTGTGAATAGCTGGGGTCCAAGGACCGATCCCTGCGGTACCCCACTAGTCACTGCCTGCCAATCGGAAAAAGACCCGTTTATTCCAACTCTTTGCTTTCTGTCTGCCAACCAGTTCTCTATCCAAGTCAATACCTTGCCCCCAATCCCATGTGCCTTAATTTTACATGCTAATCTCTTATGCGGGAACTTATCGAAAGCCTTTTGAAAATCCAAATACACCACATCCAATGGTTCTCCCTTATCTATTTTACCAGTTACATCCTCAAAAAATTCCAGTAGATTAGTCAAGCACAATTTACCTTTTGTAAATCCATGTTGACTTTTTCCAATCCTGTCACTGTTTTTCAAGTGCTCTGCTATTACATCTTTTATAATGGACTCGAGCATTTTCCCCACTACTGATGTCAGGCTCACCGGTAATTCCCCGTTTTCTCTCTACCACCCTTTTTGAACAGTGCGATCTTGGGTTCATGTCACGCTACATGTAACCCCACCTGACGTAGAGTCATCCAGACTCGAGTCGTCATTGGCTTGTTCTCTCTACACAGATGCGGCCGGACCTGCTGTGATTTCCAGCAAAAAAATTTTTTTTTTTAATTGTTTTTTGTTTGTTTTTTGTTTTTCATACAGACCCCAGCATATGCAACATTTGACCTATTGTGACCCCACCTCATTGTCCTTTGATGTAATGTTTCCCTGACTGACCTGTTTGGACACCATTCACACCTTTGATTGCTGTGATTATCTCTCTGCCGAGGTGTGATAAAGGGCAGTTAGAAAGATTATCTGTAACAATTTGGCAGTATTTTCTGACTATATATGCTGTGCCTATATGCATCTCTTCACTTCACCTGATGAAGGAGCAGCGCTCCGAAAGCTTGTGATTTCAAATAAAGCTGTTGGAATATAACCTGATGTTGTGTGACTTCTTACATTTGTCCACCCCAGTCCAACACCGGCATCTCCACATCATTAATAAACGGGACACTGCGTGGACATTTTAAATTAAAAAGGGTACCCAAGATGGCATCCGTGCCTCGTGGCAGAAAGCCTGTGGGATTCCAAA